>NW_013666884.1:259633-277028 GCF_000517525.1 Limulus polyphemus | reverse complement strand
CTTTGTGTGTCAGCAATTTATGATGTCTTCTTTTATACAAATATCAACCTTATTTTAAAATCTTTTATATTCCTTCCTAAAAATATGCTTTTTTAGAATTATTAGCATGACAGAATTGATTAGTCCTTATATAAACACACACTAAGCAGCTGGAACTAAGGCTGCATGAAATTTGCATGTTCAGTATGTAGGGCTTGTCCAAATACAGAAAGAAGCTTTCATGTGCCTGTTGAAACAAGCAAGTGTTTTACATATAAGAAATAATACAATAATTTTATGAGACACTCTCAAAATTAGCTTTGTAAATTTAAGAGTAATGATATTCTGTTACCTCTTAGAAGCATTTGCCAATAGTAACAATACAATGCCACCTCACAAAATAGTTTTCTATTACTAACAGTAACAATCTACATCTATCTCAAATAAACATTTGTGAACAGTAAAAATATAATGCTATCTCACAGCAAGTTTGCCAATAGTAACAAAACACTGCTACCTCACAGAAAAGTTTGCTAATAGAAACAATACATTACTAACTCACAATAATAACAATACACTGGTATCTTACAGAAATGTTTGCCAACCACAATAATAAGCTGTTACCTCATATAAAACATTGCCAATAGTAACAATAACTGATACCTCACAGAAAAGTTTGCTAATAGAAACAATACATTACTAACTCACAATATAACAATACACTGGTATCTTACAGAAATGTTTGCCAACCACAATAATAAGCTGTTACCTCATACAAAACATTGCCAATAGCAACAATAAACTGCTACCTGATATAAAAAACTGCCAATAATAACAATATATTGCTAACTCACAAAAAAGTTTGCCAATAGTAATGATAACTGTACATCACAGAAACATTTACCTTTAGCAACAATACACTGCTATCTCATACATAAGTGTACAAGTTAGGTTTTTGAAATCACATAAATGGGTGTTCAACTTTGAAAGAGAAAACTACTCACTTTAAACACTAGTAGTTCATGTATATTATTCTCCAAAGTAGTTCCATTTTCTTGCATAAGTTTCACAAATGACATAGCAAAGAATTTCTCTGACTTGTCTTTGGCTGTGAAAGAGAAAAGCTGTAAATTTGCTCCTATTATCTCAAATTCAAAATACCTTAGTAGTTTTACTCATGACAATAAATTATTTAACGAGAGTTAAAAGAAATTGACAAATATTATTTGAAATTTGCATAATGAAGTTTAATTTTTGATACACTACTTAAAAGACATTCACATTCTTGGAATTGGAGTACAGTAAAAAATGATCCATGGGCCAGGAAACACTTTAATACCACTAAGTGAATGCTGAATATAAAATATTTATTGATAATATGAAGTAAAAAGAAACCTTTTTCAGATAACATTAAAATTCATCACCTAAGTAGTTCAATTTTCTTGCACAAGTTTCACACAGGTGATGAACACGAAAGAAATAAGTGATATACCTTCACCATTCACTTAAAATTATTAATAAAGAAAACAGTAATCTATATTCAAATATGAGTTATATAAGATAGGCTATGCACAGCATTATTTGCAAAAGCCACTTTTCTATTAGTTGCATTTTTGATACAGCAGTGTGAACTAGAAGATAATACTTAGAGTTCTTTTCCTATATATATATTGAAATAGCCTAGATTTACCACATTTTATATATATTGGGAACCATGGTGTCTGTCCGAGCATTTTCTGTCCCCAGCTTGAACAGTTGCACAAGCAAGCAAAGCTCAATATTCCCTTTTAAAATGACAAGAAAACAGGCATGAATAACATTTATGCTAAATTTTATTTTGCGAGCAGGATATTCTGCACTAAATTGCTAGTAATTAATCACACTATGATTCACATTTCAAAATGTGATGAAACTTAAAGAATTAAAATGTAGATTTACTGTATGCTATTGTAGAGCAGCTCTTATTATGAGTGAAATGCTCAACAATTACTTTTTGTACTGGGCAGTATAAGTAGCTCAGAGCTTTGGCTCTGAGTGATACCAAAAGTGCAACACAATTAACCTTTTTAAAGTCCATGAAATAACTGAAACTGATAATTTAACTTCAAAGTTTCCTGTCACTGGTGATTGGTATTTGTGCTTGTATTCATAATAATTCATCACATCATTTCTAGTAAGCACAAATTTACAACATATATTCAGAGTAATTCATCACACCACATTTGATAAGTCCAGATTTACCACATATATTCAGAGTAATTCATCACACCACATTTGATAAGTCCAGATTTACCCCATATATTCACAGTAATTCATCAAGACACTTTTAGGAAGTCCAAATTTACTACATATATTTACAGTATGTGGCATAACAAGATCAAAATGATGATGATAATCTGTCTAGGCAAGTGCAATATAGTCTATTGAAAGTTGCTAATTCAGCATTCTTAAATTGATTAACAACTTACCATCATTAGAAGATCTATGTTTGAATGTAAACTTCAGATGGGCACTGTAAAATTCTTCAATAGGAATGGCAACCTAAAAGTGTGGTGAAAAAATTATCGTGTTACATACAGAAAACATGAGAAACTATGTGATAAAACAACTTGTTCTTTCCATGTTTTCCTGTTGACTTGCTTAAAAAACATAATTTATATTGAAAGAAAATAATATGAACTCAATAAAAAACTGGTCATTAATCCTTAAAATGTCACATATTTCTTTAATCATTTCTTGGCATCCCATCCTGGTCCATAAAACACCGAATAACTGAGATAAAAAAAAAAGTTCTATATTTCATAAACATAATGACACACTTGTATAAACTACAATACATAGGTACTGTGCATTCCATTCTGAGTTATGTCTTTTTATCTATATTTTGTTTTACAAAGATATATTTTTTTTATCTTACAAAACAAAAATCTTATACAAAAATGTATGATTGTTGGTTTTTGTGGTATTATTTGCAAATCCTTGCTATCTTCACAAGGATTATTATAATTCAACAATTTCCAGTACATCAGAAACCAGTGGTACTTTTACTGCAGTTTCTTATCATTGTTTGCATCTCATCTAATTGGATTAACTTGTCTGATTTAAAAACAGCCATTATTTGTATTAGTTGTGCTTAGGTTTTATGACAAAGTGGTGGTATCTCAAATTTCTTGCTAACACTTATTATCTGTATTAGCTGTGCTTAGGTTTTATGAGAAAATCTTAGTATTCCATATTTCTCTGCTACACTTAATATTTGTACCAGCTGTACATTGGTTTTATGATAAAATATTGGTATTCTCTATTTATCTGTTAACACTTAATATCTGCATCAGCTATGCTTAGATTTTATGCCAAAAGGTTGGTATGTCATATTTGTCTGCTAATACTTAATATTTGTATCAGCTATGCTTATGTTTTATAACAAAATATTTGTATCCAATATTTCTCTGCTAACACTCAATATTCATTTCTTTTTATTCAAAATAATTATGAGCCTTTCTTGGTTAAAGAACTCACATTTGCTTTAATACATAAAAAAAGTTGCAAATATGATCAAACAATTATAGAAAATAGTGAACTTAAGTGTTTTCTTCACTGCAACATCTTTTAATGGCACTTAGCAAAACAGCCAGAACCTTTATTCTACAGCCTTTAGTCCATATGCAAATCATGAACATAATACCATTCAACATTTAGGGGTAGCACTGACACAAGACTTATCATAAGAATGAAGAAGTAATAAGATTAACCCTAAACTATAACTTTTGTTTATAAGAAAAATAACTCATAACATTAAAGAAACATAATGTATAACTTAATGCTCTAAAACAAATTGGTGACTATCAAACAATGTAATGAGCACAGTATGACATAAAACAACTGGGTCAGTAAATTTAATAATAAACTGGCTATAAATTTCAGAAATTACATTTTGATAATCTATAAACTGTAAATATTTATTTATCTTTTTTAGACTTCTGTTGAAACAATTATGATACTTTCAATAGATAATGGTATTTTAGTTTACGTTTTGTGAGTTTACAGCTTGATTTCTTACCTTGAAGGTTTCCATCCATTTAGGCTTATCTTCATGGTAATATATAACGCTACGATATTCGTTAAGTGATGAACATCCAGCACCAATACTCAGCACATCCTAAGTGAAAGTATGCATACAAGTTTCAAAACCAGTTTTACATACAAGATATTGTAAGCCATCTATAAAATTATATATATTATATTGAGTTTGGGCCAATAATCTGTCATAGTGTGTTAAAATTTCAAACATAAAACATACACACACACACACAAATATAGTCAGCTATAACATTACTATTTTCCAACAAATGTACCATAAACTTTCCCATGATAACAAATAAACAATCATGCAAAAATTTTATATGCAAGACATACTTTTTGTTCAAACTGACAAACCTGCAACCAATGCTAACACAAAAACTTTAAAAATAAGATAAACTATCCATTCTGAATAATAACCAACAATCAGTAATAATGTGATAACTTTTAACTTAAAATGAAATTCTCAATCTTAACAATCGTGTGAGAATTATTGACATAAAATACATTTTCAATTCTAACTATTTGCAATAAATGATAAGATTTTTCAACTTAAAATAGAGCAAATATAAAATCCCCACTCCAACTAAGCGACAACCCAAAAACTATGACAAGCTTGCGGTTTGAGAAATTGAAGCAATCTACTTTGCTAATTTATAATCATCTTCAGTTTAGCAATCACAAAACCCTCTTGAATCTTTAACTGGTATTCATTCTTGGCTTCACAAACTATTCCTACTCTCTGATTAAAAGTTAGCCAGCTATACAAGATCAAAACAAAAAAGTAACTTAGGAATTAATGAAGCCAAATCTATAATAATATGAGAATTTAATACACAAAAAAATTAAATGTTAAAATGATTAGACTGTACATCAGTTGTGTATCCCTCCATCAACAATATTTCCAGCTATAGCTCCAAATAATATTGTATAAGGTTGTATCAGCTTAGGAGATTTAGGTTAATTCTAAATCCATATAATGATTTATCAATGTCACTCTCATAACTGGCTGCTTTGTGCAGGATGAGTGACCAGTTAAGAGAATCAAAAAAGTCTTGTGGTTGTTAAACTGAAACTAACTTTCACTTCTTGTTAAACTGTAAGCTCGTTCCAATTTTGAACAGTTTTGATTTGCTGTACTTCATTAACAATAATGTGAACATTTTAAACATAAGACATACCTCCATTCTATTTGACAAACAATCATGTGGGAACTTTCAATATAACTATCACTAGCTTCTGATCAAAGAAAGCTAATTACATAGATCATAACTAAAACTTAACTTGGTAGTTCATAAAGCTAACTTAATATGCTGTTCTAACTAGAAGTATACAATGTCATAAAAATATAATGATTAGGAAGCTGTTAACAATGTTTTCTGCCATAATCTCAATAATTTTTCACAAGGTTCAGCCAGCTTAGGAGATTTAAGTTGGTTCTAAACCCAAACTCTAAAATAACAATGTAAAATAAATATAAAAAAAATAATATAAAACTTATCTCATAAAAATAAATATATGATATATACTAAAAATGTTTATGAAACTAACATTACAGAAACAATATAACTTACAAAACATAAAAACTAATTGTTTGCTTCATGCACTATCATCAATTTCCTGTCTCTTGAAAAGCCAATTTGACATCCAATAACCATGTCAAGGCTTTAAACAAAAGACAAACAAAGTGAGAACTTTTAAACATACAACAGAATTGCTTTTTTTTTGACTAACCAACAATCAATAGTGATACTAGAACTTAATTTTTCTATAGATTCCTTTAATTCAGAATAACATAACTGTAAAGTGTTTGAAATAAAATGAAAAATTAAATTAACAAATATACCTAAAACAAGGTGCAAGATAAGGTTCATATTTGTTTAAATAGATTAGTTTATACACAAATCAGATATCAGAAAAAGATCATTATTTCTATTATCATCTACTTGATTTCTGTTGTTTTTTTAAACAAAAATACAACAAAATGGTTATCTGTACAGTGCCCACCATGGGTATAAAAGTTTAGCATTACAAGTCCCCAAATTTACTGCCTCAAACTAAATATTTTAAGAAATTGTGTATATGTACATTAAACATCATACTTATCATATAAAATCATACAAAGGCTATAAATAGGATATGGAAAATTAAAGATTAAACCATTCAACGTTTTTATGAATAAACTCATTTTAACAGATGTAGTACCAAACATAACATTTATAACCTTATATCTGAATATATATATTTAAGGTTGTTTTTCAATAAAGCTTCTTTTATATTCAAGTTGCAAAACTTTTTTCTGGTTAGGATTTTTGTACAATTTTTTTCAAAGCTTTAGTGAGTTCATTAAAATGGTCAAAAACATGAGAACAAAAATGTATATTATTATTTAAATAAGAACAGTATATGATGCGAGACATACACATTCAACTTGTTAAATAAAATTATTTTCTTTGTAAGTGTAATTTTTGAAAAAAGAACTAAGCTTTATAACCAGAATCAAAGAAAAAGTATTTTTCATTTGTGATTATTACAGTTTTTAAAATTTTGAATATCACAAGGTAAAAACTTATTGCAAAAAACTTTAAGACTCAAATAATTCAACTAACACAAATGATATTGTGATCACACAATTTATTTGTATGTTGTTAAGCACAAAACTACACAATGTGCTATTTGTGCTGTGCCCATGGGTATTGAAACCCAGTTTTTAGGGTTATAAGTCCTCAGATTTACCACTTAGCCACTGGAGGGCTTCATCACATAACTGAATTACAATTTCACATGAATCTACTCACTAAGAAACACTAATATCATTTATCGCAAGCATTTTTTGGTCTAGAAGTAATACATTTTACTACTCATGTGTCCTACTACAACCTGGTTACAACATAAAGTGAGTGGATATTTAGAGGTAGCATATTTTACTATTTAGGTGACCTATTGCAATCTGGTTAAAACAAAGTGAGTGACTGACTAGAAGTAGCACATTTTATTATTCATGTGTCCTACTGCAATCTGGCTAAAACATAGTGGCTGCAACTTCTAGAAATTATAAGTAGGAAGCAAATAAAACAAACAAATAGAAAAAAATATATATTGTTACTTTCCTGATATTTCTTTATCAGGTCACTTTCTTTTCTTAATTGTGAACTTAAATATACAAGCTATAGTATTCTAAAGGTTATACTGTGACACAAATGCTGACCATTCTGACAGTTAGGTAATTTAGATTATATTTCATGACTTATTTCACCAAAAAACAAAACAAAATTCCCATAAACTAATTACTCTGAAACTTTCTTAATTCAAACTGACATTTATCATTTAGATAAAATTTAGAATCTATTTCTTTACAACAGAAAATACAAAACATAACATAATAGTATATAAGCTATTGTCTGTATGGCTGATTTTGTAACTATATATAAATGTCTTGCACATGACATCAAAAACTGTTTAATTCAACACTGCCATGCTGGACATCAAACCTTCCCTTTCAGCAACCAACAGTAGTCTATATCAATACAAGATTCAGCAAAGCTTTACACGTTGTCAATGGCATAAACATCACCTTTGGTAAAAGATATAGAACTGAAATTCTTTGACTATTCAGTTTCACAGTATGCAGATCAGTGAGATCACTTACAGCATAAGATAAAACAATATTAAAAGAGAAATCTGTCATTTTTAACCTAAGACAAATGTAAGTATTTGACATCAAACATAGTGGAGTAATCTATAAAAAAATGATTTTCAGATATCTGAGCAAGACCTCAATAGAGGGTGGCACATCCTTTGCATATTATTTTCCCAAACTTTTTCACTTTGATTCTTATTTCAAATTCCTTAACTTTTTCAGGTTCATGGTAAACACACATATAACAGTTTCCTCTTTTATCATACTAAGCTTGAATTGTAAATTAAACCTACTGTGTTGTAGAAATTATAATTATAACCAACATTACAAAATTATAAAATGCAATTTGACACTGAAAGGTATAATGATAACGACTTTTTGTATGAAATTTGTTTTTACAAAAATATGTGATTATAGCAACAAATTAACAGTTGGCAAAAAAATATAAATTAATACAAAAAGGATATATTATATATTGTTTAAATGACTAAAACATACAGTGATGCATAGGTGTTGATTGTGAGATTGTTTGAATTGTTTCAGATTTTTCCTTTATTAATCTCAAGTTCAAGTTTTAGTATGATCACATTCAGCTCAGAAAAACTGTAATACTTACATCCTCTCACACTACAGCTATTACTCGACTGCTGGGGTTTCCTTCTTTGCCCATCTAAGCATTGGTCTGAATTGTTCTTGCTTGCTCCAGTCTTTTATTTCCAACTTAATTGTCTTTGGCAATATTTGTCTCGTGAAACTTTCCACCTATGTCAATGTGCTCTCTATCTTGGTACTGTATATAAGCACCTCATTCAGATAATATTATCACTTTATTGAGACTGACTTAATCCATAGTCTCTATCTCTTAGTGTGGGGGGAGGAGAGTGTAACAGAAGAGGTAAGTACTATTGCAAATACATTTTCGATTTAAGAAAATGTTAACTTCCAAAACATATCACTACTCATTCTACAGCTAGAATCCAACATCGATAAGGTGGACGGGCTGGTGAGGACATTATCCATACAGAATGGATCCATGCATAGATCATGGGCATGCCAATAGAAGATTAGCACCCTAGTAGGGGAACTGTACTTCATCTAGAACAAGTATGCTCTTCACCAGAAACCTAATTCATGCACTGCAGTTGGAATTTGATATGATCCATCATCACTATATCCGCAGGCCAGTAGCAACAAAAAAATAATCCTTAAGAGAAAGGTGATATATGGTACATGAGGCTAAGGGTTCAAATGGATGTTGAGAATCTGCATGTAACAACAACTTAATATACCAGTTAGGTAACTGAAACATTTTTTGAGATGAAGGAACCAAAATGACTTGAGGAGGTCAGACAGCACCGGGGATTCAAATAATTTTCTTATCATCAAGTATTGAAAAGGTAGTCAAAAAGGCTGCCTTAGATAAGGCAACTGTGGAAGATGTTAAACCCTTATCAAAGAGCCAGGTAAAACAAAACGAGTTTGGTTGACACTTCTGGACAAATTTGGTTCAACATCCTCGTAATACACCATTATCAATATGTATGGCATTTCCATTGATAAAGGTCCATTGTGGGACTATGCAAAGACTGAGACACATACATGGCAACCTTAGAAGTTAAACCCCGATACCATGTGAAGAACTGCATAACCTCTATGCATGTAGTTTGAACTTTAGGGTGACTGGGTGTACAATGTTAGTTCATGGCTGCTTGAACAGAGATGACCAAAGAGGAAGTGAAAAAGGGTTTTAACAAATCATATCTAGTATTCTGAGTAAAATACAAATCGGTGGGAAAGCATAGAGGTGCAATCCCATCCAGTCCTGACTGAATGTATCTATTGGCAATCCCTGAGGGAGAGATACTGAAGACCAAAATGCCAGTAGTTGAGTGTTCCAATAAGTGGCAAATGCATTGATCATCAGTGTCCCAAACCAAGGGCAAATCCAATGGAAAACCTAGAGATGCAGCATCCATTCTGTTGGGAGAATCCAAATGGGTCGAGAGAATTGATCTGCCACCAAATTCATCACCCTTGAAACATGGCAAGCTAGTAGGATGATATGATGGGAGTTGGCCCAATAAAGACAATCCAAGGTTTGAAAACAAAGAGACCTGGACTGAGTGCCCCCATGATGGGAAATGTAAGACACCACCACCATGGAACAGCATGACAATTTTTCCCCACAATATGTCCAGATCTTGAGACATCACCCTTTGAACAGCAAGAAGTTCTAAAACATTGATGTGTAGGGAAGACTCATCGTCAGTCTCTAGGCTCAGGAATTCCTGACTGTTTCGTTATACACCCCATCCCTGAAGCAAGGCATCTGTATAGAGAGGGATCTCTGGATGATGTGGTGGCAGAAGAACACCTAGTATAGTACTGGTCTGATCTAACTACTACTTGAGATCGAAGATGTTGATCCTGAATAATGAGATGGGGGGAATCCAGTGATTAGCTGTTCATGATCCATTGGTCATTAGAGACCACTAAAGTGATCTTGTGTACTCATCCCAAAGGACTCTGAACATAGAATCTGGGAATGCTCACATCCCCAAAAGAGAAAGAACCATCCCCACAGTGAGAGAAGGAGATGTAACAGTTGGACTGCCTGTTCCATAATGTGGAGAGCCTGACTCAGATATGTATTGAAAAATACACCAAGATGGATGATATATTGTGTTGGAGTGAGAATAGGTTTCTCAGCTTTCATAATAAAGCCTGTCTTGGTTGCTTCTGAAAGTAGAATCTGGGTGTGACGTTTCATCCATGTGATGGTGTGTGCACAGGCCTAGGGAATGGAGGTGATGAGAAAAAACTCATACAATTTGGCAGAACACATATGATATTAATGATAGTCCGAAGGGCAGAGTCCTGAACTGCAGCACCTGACCCTTGTGCACAAAACATATACAGTGGCAGGACGACTCCGCTATGAGAACGTGCAGACAGGTGTCAGTAACATCAAACTTTGTCATCCACATACCTGGCAAAAAATGCCAATGCAAAGTGAGGAAATACTTCATTGTGAACCTTGGAGATATAGGAATTGATCAAGATGAGAAGGATTGATGACCAGATGCCAAATTCCTGTCTTATTGGGCACAACAAATAAACAGGAATAAAACCCTGGAAGAACTGGGTTGACTCTCTCCACTGCCCATTTGAACAACAAATCTCTGATAGCCCTGGAACAAAGTTCCAAAATCCGAGGATTTTCAGAAGATGGAAACACTATAGGTTAGGTGGATAATGATGAAAGTTTTCCAAACATCCAGAAATCCTTGGAGCCAAGCCCCCACAGACCTCAAAGGCATATGGTAGTCACAGCAGTTGCTAGCGGTATTCCAATCGAATGGAGGAGCTTTGTGGATATGGGTGGAATCTTTTCTGGGTACCAATGGACCAAGGGGCTGATGTCAGGGATGGGACACTCAGCTAGGGGCAGAACTATGACCTGTAGTACCTGAGGAAAGTCAAGAAGCAAATGATGACACAGATGAATGCAAATGAGCAACATCAACCATTGATTCCAAAGATTCTCTAATGGCCACAAAAATCAAGGGTTGGAGAAAGAGGGCCTCATTTAACTCACGAAGGGTGACAGCCAGTAGACAAACGTCCTCCAACAATGCATCTCTACCTAACAAATCCCAACAACAGACCACCCAAGAGACAAGAAAAAAATGCAAAAGCTCACAATCAAACCAAGATAGATGCTAACAATGGTCCCAACTCATCATCACTTGAGGCTTCTAACAAAAGTTGGAGGCACGATAACTATCTTAGCACCATAGTTAGGGTCAGACAAATCCTAGAAAATTGTTATTCATTCAGGCTGACCATAGACTCCCTTCTGGAACCCCACATTTCTGGAGTGGGTCTATTCTTTAAAAGCCTAAATACACATCCACCTAGCTGTGGTAGGATAGAGCATGTGGTTCTGACAAATGTGGCAAACAAGGCATAGTTGTCCCTTCACATAACTGAGCAGTAAATCTCCTTGCATGAACCACAATATCAGGGGATGGGGGGAGAACTATGTATTTGCCTTCAGACATTTTTCTGCCATCAAGGAAGGTGCAGACCCAAAACATCACACACTCCATTCACAAACTAAAGAAAAGGAGCTAGTCCCAATTTGGCCTCTTGAGTAGCCAATAGAATAAATTCTCTCCAGAATCTGGATATCTGTCTTCATCACACTATGAATAAGGTCATGGATGGATTCTATTGAGCAGTTGTAGTACAGAGAAACCCATTAATAAACACTTTGTTGAGAAAAAGGGATAATTACAATCCATGTTACCATGTCTGGCCATGCTCTATCTGAAAACTGTGTAGTGTAGTTTCTATTGCAACAACTCCAGCATCAAATTGTCATGTTAAAAACACACCACACCTCACTGATTGCTTTCCATAAACCATCTAGTATATAAAGACAATGGTTTCCATGTACCCATTTCAAAATTTCAATTATAGAGAAATCCACAGTCTTTGCATCTGGTAACTTGACCAGTATGCTTTCCTATGGAACAGCATGAATACCCATTTCATGCAAGCAGCTGTGTACATTTAACTTGCACCACTTTTCCAGATGTAGATCCTTTTTAATTATATTGGATATTGTTACCTGGGACACACACATACAGCTTTTTCCACTGACCTTTGTTTTAATGGATTCTCACCTGCTACAAGATGCCACACTTTGCATACCATGTTGCAAACCTCTTTCTGGATAAGCCAGGTTTCCAAAGTTGATCCATACTCCTTTGTTTTCAACTGCCACTAAGTGCAAGGAATAACTACATTTTGGAAACTCTAAGACCCAGAACTGAACACATCTGACTGTATGAATATTTTTCATCTGAAAAGGCTGTTATATACTCTTCCCAAAGACAATCATTTCTTGGTGGCATTACACTACCTATGAAACACTAATCAATGTTAAAACATAGTTATGAGGTTTGTCATTCCACGGCATTATATTGTCTGTGGCTGTCACATGACTTATCAATTACAGTGGTTTTTTCTAGGTTCTGTATTTTACTTCTCTTAGCTGGATGTTATGCTTGTTTTTTAAACGTAAGTGATAATAACGCCTTAAATCTATGATTAAAATGCTCTCTTTGCACCAAAATAAAACAAAAATTATAATTGGAACTATTTAATGAATAAAATATGCTTCTGAAAAATTTAGTAATTAGAAATGGTGAATTGGATGTTTTGACACATTATGTAATTTATTTGTTAAACATTTTTGGCCACTGAAACGAGTCTCAAAAACTTATCTGGCACTACATAGGATTTTAAACATAAAATGGGAATATCACAAACTACCCAAGTCAGTAATATTTCAATTAACACATACTGTAATGAAGAGATCAAATGTACATGAATAAAAGCTTATATGGGTACTAGCAAGAGTTATGTAAGTCCTAAGAGTATCTTTCTCATCCTCAGTTGTTTTTTTATATCAAAATTGCCTAGACAATAATCACCAACATCACAAAGGAAAGTTTAACAACAAACAAAATGCTTAATTATATTTTTTATGACATTCTATTTGATATAATTTAAAATCGAGAAGACTGCTATGGAAGCTTTTCCTACTTTACAGTATTGAAGTACATCAATACTATCTGGTTGTTTTTGCTTACAGCTTAGAACAGTCTAAAATCACAAGAATCCAATACTGATGTAAAAGATACTACAGGTGTGTCTAACAGTAAAATCCTTCATGTTCAAACCTTGTCTTCCAAGTTTTGCAAAAGTAAAAACATAATAATTGACACATGACTCCAAGGTTTGTCATTCTGCACTTTTATATGTTTAACATTAAAAAAGAAAAATCTATTCATAAGAAGAAAATAAAAGGAGGGTTTCAACCACTTCTGTTAGTAAGATAAACAAATAATTTTTACATTTTTACAATATAAAGATGAATCTTTGTGTAAAAGGAGACATTTTTTAAGGCTATCTACAATACATCTTACTTCCAAAATGACATGGAAGAAAGGTTTTTTAAATTGCTCTAAATGCAGATTGTTAAAAATGATTTTAGTTTTGTTAAAGACACATTTTCTTTACAAAAACATTTTGCATTAGCAGATTTTACTACAGAATAGGCATGTGACTTTGATAATGGTAACTAGCTAGCATCTTCTTTTATCACGATGATTTTTGACACAGAATATATGAATTTTTTTGCTTTCCACATAAGGAAAGTAGACTTTTACAGCAAATGCATACTTTTAATTTATGTGAACATAGGTATTATTTAGGTAGAAAAAACCTGAACATAACCTCTTCGTCACAATATACAAAATAAAGTTATCTCACCCAGCATGTGCAACTGTCTTGGTATGCAATAAAAGTAATGGTTTACCCAGTATGACTCTCACTGCTTTTAAACAAGGTCTTGAAAAGTCATATCAAACTAATTTACAAGAACTGTGAACAATCCTCTGTATGTCGATTTACTGAAATTTTTCTTCTTGGTATCAGTGGTAGAATGTAATCTGATAAAATATTAGTTTCATTCTAAGATTGCCTGTCACATTTTATATTGATTAATGAATTAAAATTTTTTCTAATACTGATCAAATTAAAACAATATTTACAATATCATGCATTCGTTTCATGGAAACAATTATTACTATGAAGCAGCTAGTCTGTTTAATATCAAGCTTAAAATGTGTTGTCCTTTATAAGTGAAAGCTTGAGATCTATTTCTTTGGTCAGAATACTTCAAAAAATGTTAAGAGATTGGTCTTCAAAGTATGTACAAATCAATATCTATAACCATATTTACACTCCAATGTAGCATAATTAAAAATAAAAACAGACTTGATAGTTCAACTAAGTTTCTTTCAAATTAAACACATTAATTTTACTATGAAGCTGAGACATTCAAAATGAAGTTAGATCACTGACTCCTCACCAGGGGTGAAATATATATATATTTTTTTAAAAGAAATATCTGTGGATGGTACTGACCATACTGAACATCCTGATTAGATTACTGATCAAACTGACCAGATTTAACATCATGGAAAGTTTATTATTCTTATGAAAATAAGTTTTTATTATATCTTTCAGTCACCTAGTTACAAATAACATAAAATATATCAAGCAAAACTACATAGATCATTACCAGTTTGGTAAAAACTTTTTAAATCATATATATACATAATGCTTGGAGTCAAGTTTGCCAATTTAAGGTGACGAATTGTAAAACAAATTAGTAATTATACAGAAGTCTGCTAATTTAATAATCCTCTTCCCAAATCTTCATTTAAATACATTCCAGATATGGAAATATATATATACACGCTGAAATTTCACTCAATTTCCCTCTAAGATGACTTCTGTAGCTTAATATTTTGACACTTTATTAAGTACTTATTTGTCAATCACAAATGATACAAAAAGAAATACACAAGTTGTTAAAACATGGTATCTACAACTAACTGAAAGTTATTTTGAATGTTTGTTGATTACAAACAAGTTAAAAAGAAAATTCAAATTTCCCAAACATAACAAGAATACTCAACAATAGATAAAAAAAAATTTCTCAATCATCAGTAGAGAAAATGAATTGGAGATTGATGGCATTCCTATTTTGGTTATAGAGTATATGATTAACAAGATTTTCATATTAAAGAAGTTTTCATTGTACTATTAAGGTAAAGTTTGTATTTCTTTGATTGTACAATGGTATTCAATAATTATAATTACATATAATATTGTTACAAATATTGATAAAGCTAAACAATTAATCTACTTTCTGTAAAATCTTGATTTTCCTCTTTACTTCCTACAGTTATTTACTTACTGATATAACTTGGCCTTTTTCATTGCAAACTTTCACTGTAACCTCTACATTCCTTTCTGTTGACTTAGACCCCTTAGAAAATTCTCCTTGTACAAGAGTCAGGTACAGGTCATTTCGTACATCACCTAATAGAGAGTAAAGTAAAATACGAACAATGTGAAAGGTAATAAAAAAAATCAAAACTTAAGCAAGTTTGTGTATGTGTGTGTGTGTCTCCTTATGACTGGAAAAATGCTAGAATAATTGTTAACACTCTCCAGGAGTGACAAAATGGGTTGGCATTTGGATCTGAGTCTTCCCCCCCCCCCCCATGTCAACCCCCAGGAAGGTATGTCAGCTAGTATAAATATATTTAGTAATCTATCAATATGGGTTAAAAGGAAGTTTCCAGGTTATTTGATACATATTAGAAACTCAAAATAACCTTGAAAGCTACATTAATTATTTTTTTAACACAAGAATGCTAAATGTATACTGATATTTTAAAATATATTTGTCAAAAATAAAATTACATGAGTTTTCCAAGACTATACATATATACATGTGTATAGCTATGAAAGTTATAATTTTCCTAAACTGAAAATGTATTTCTGATCGTTATTTCTGATAGCTATTGTCGTCTAGTGTTGCCCTCTATATAGAAAATTTTTTGATACATTGTCATAAGGCATCAATATCCCCTCCATTGGAACTGACTGATTCCAATGCATCTCTCATGCAAATCATCACGCATCAATTTCCACCACTAAGAGTGCGACATACTCTCATGACACAGGTGGCTCCCTTTATTCAATTCTACCAAACTATCACTTTGAGTTTTGGCAGTTTTCACTAGGAATGAAGGGTTGGAAGTGTGAGAGGAAGTAAGTACCTATCGGAAATACATTTTCAGTGCAGGAAAACTATAACTTCAGATAATGTACATAATCTCTGCTTACATAAATAGCTAGAAACCCAATAGGTGGAAGGACTGGTGCCAGGGAAGGAAAGGAGCATCCTTCGAAAGCATCCAAAGGACACTCCCTAAGATGAGACAATCAGATTCTAAGATCTGAGGTGGAGAACCTCACCATTTCTGAACCAGGTATACTCTTCACCCATTGTAGATAGATGTCGCATATATGGGTGAAAAAAGGGGAGCACATCCAACTGGGAGAGAAATATGGTCAGAAAGTGATCTGAACCATGCAATATTTATGAAACTCAATCCCAGAAGTTATAAAAGTGGGTAAAATGAAAAGGATGTGCCCCTATGCATTGGGTGGCTAGGGCACGACGGACCATTCACTACAAGTCAACTACATCCAAAACCCATGCCGCTGGGAACCGACATCCACGTGGAGGTAGGAGGAGGATTGTACAATCAGTAAGTCTACTACAATCCAAAACCCAGCTGCCAGGTACCAATATGCATGTGGGGGGTAGGGAAGAGGATCATACTGGTGGCTAGTCAACTACAATCCAAAACCCAGCCATCTGGCAGAGGATCATACCATTTTCATCTGAAGTTCATGAGAATGGAGGGAATCTAGTACCTCCCAACTCATGAACAGGGCAGATGTGAAAATGATAAATTGATGGATCAATGGTCCAGAACTGGCATATTAATGAAGCAAATATATTGAGAGGAAAACCTACAAGTGATGTAATGGAACACCCCATCTCAACAGTGTGCATTTAGTGGCCATGAAAATTATAATTGTTAAGTCATCATGGCCTTATAGTACAGATTTGACTAGTTTAAGTATACTTATACAGGCACCACTCTCCACAGAGTGGGATCCATAACGAAAAAAAAGGGGACATGCCCCTGAAAAATAAAAGGTATATATATATATATATATATATAACAAAAG
>NW_013666884.1:220344-259543 GCF_000517525.1 Limulus polyphemus | reverse complement strand
TAAAAGTAAAGTAATATATATATATATATATATATATATATATATATATCAAAAAGATATCTTACCCAGTCACAGTCTCACCAAAGAGTGAAGGATGGTGACAGGTGGAACACGGTACCCTGATGAGGAAAAAACAGCTACCAGAAGCAGATAATGGGAGATAAGTGTGTGAGGTATAGTCCTAGTGCTTGATGGAAGAAGTACCTCCAACATACAATGAAGGTGAGGTACAGGTAAAAAGGAAGGTGACTAATCAGAGTGAAGACACCATGAACTGATTAAAGGGAAAAAGGAGACCATGAAGAAAAGGTAATTGAATCAAGATCTGGATCCAAAGGGTAATGGAGGAAGAAAAAAGTCAAAAACAGAAAAGTGGTGCCAGGGAATGAAACAGCAAGAAAATGAACCAACAGGAAGGTGATGGACATAGGAACATGAATAAAGAATGCAATGGCCAAAGAGACAAACAAGAAACCAAAAAAGAAAAATCGAATGTAGCATTACAGATACCCGACGTGATGTTAAAGTCACAGAAGAAACACCCCCAAAAAAAGAAATGGACCAGTGGAGGAAAAGAGCTGTCCAAAAGTCCCAATTAAAACTGGAAGGGAAACGAAATTGGTGCAAGATAGTGTCCCATCTTAGAAGATCTGAAAAACAAAAAAGACCCATTTGTAGGAAAAGAGCTGAAGATGGCAATTGCCCCAACATGGAGGTAAGGAGGAGGAAGGTATCCCATAAGCATCCCCAAGAAATAGATGGAAGTGACAGGGGAAGATGAAGACTGGAAAACTTGGCTAAGGAGAAAGGGATAAGATTAACAGATTCTGTCCTCATTCAGGAAACAGAGAATTGAAGTGCAAAGAAGCAAGAAATAAAACAATCTGCCTGATGGTAAGCCAAGTCAAAATGAACCAAAGTCCATGGAGGGTGAGGCATGCTGGAACCATCTCCCAAAAGAGAAACATAAAGGCAGAGCATGAACCAAAATCTCGGGAAAAGGTGGGAAAAAGAAAAAAAAAAGTTGTGAAACATTTATAAAAATGGCTGAGATAGGCCTATAAGACTCTGCAGTAGAAGCCTTGGAAGGCCAATACACAATGAGATGGAGGAAAATTGTCAAAATAGATTTCCTCCTGTACAAATTCAGCAGTTTGATGAGGAAAGCAAGCAACAGTTGGAGAGGGTTGGGTAGACCATGGACCCAGGCATCCTCAAACACAAAATTAAGTGTAAGAAGTATAAAATGTAATTAATTATGAAAATGTAAAACTCATTATATTGTAAAATTAAGTAGGTGTATATTGATAATAAAATTTAGTAGATGTTGAAGAAACAATATATTTAACCTAATTTATGACTTACCAGTAAGATGAATGACAGGTAATCCTAAAATTACAAACATACATGTTAAGTCTAAACTAGCATTGTAGTACAAAAGCATATCACTAAATGTTAATGAAAAACCCTAGCCTTACAAGAAGTAGGTACAAATCTAACTAACCATATATTGTTCAAACCAAATAACTACAAATAATAATATTAATGTCAAAATAATCAAAAAGCTAAAACACTATAACAGCTTATTTGTCCAAAGTCAACGGACCCAAATGTGTGGACCACTAAACTCAAAGGCCCGATGAAGGTCAACTATTATAATTCTCTCTCAACATGGGCTCAGTCAATTTGACTGACTATGTGACCTCTTTGTACTTGTATAGTCTTTATATATTTGTTACTACTGACTTTTAATATAGTACGCATGTCTTCACAACATTTGGCAGTCTTTCAGTAGACATTATGTCTTTCACAAACAAAAAATCATATTTTTTGTGAAGTATTTTAAATAAACTAAAAAAATATGTCTGTGAATATATCGAGTATTTGTTTTGAATAGTCCATGTGCAAGGTGATTTTCACGTTCAGATTAAAAGTACTTTTCTTCATCTCAAAAATCTCAGATTTGATTTGTGTAATCTCTAAAACCTCCTAAATACATTTCAAATGTTTGTTTTCAGAAAAACTTTATATTTTATCTGTTATTTTCAATACCCTAACTCTATACAACATTGGTCAATTTGACTGACTTTGTAACCACCAAAAAAATAAAAAAATTTAAATAAATTTAAATTACATTTTTTTCTTTCTAGAATTGTAACATGAAACTACATTCTTTTATCCTGAGTAGCTTTAAACCCGTAAGAGAAAAATATATTTATGATTAAATTTGGTTTTATTGTCCTTTGAACCATGTCTAACTATTATTCCTGCTATTATAAGTTGTAAATCACTTGGGAAATGTGGAAGTCATGTTACACTATCAAATTACTTTACCCACGAGCTGCTCATGTGTGAGCCTCATGAAACATTTTTATTATATTATTATTATTATTTATTTTACCTAATCTAACCTTAACCAACCTAAATAGATCCCTATTTTTACATTTTAGTTAATTTTATAATAATAAATAAAGAATAAACATGAAATAATGTACTTACCTGAGTATTTCTTTTTTTTTTTGCTGTTGACCGTTGATGATACTTATCCCTACTTTTTTATACTAATGGTAGTAAGGCAAGAAATAATTATTATCTAATTAAATAATACACTAAAGAAAATAGGTTAATAACATGCAAAAAGCAGACACTTTCCTCTAACAATCACAATTTTTCTGGCTTTCTAACTATGCAACAAGAGCCATTACAAATTCATCCAAGCTAGCCATTGTGATTCCCATCAGAACCAAAGTTGTATTGGAAGAGAATTTTGACTATTCTGTGTTCAGAACACAACATAATATAATATGTCATTTGATAAATGAAAACCTTGACTTTCTATTCGTTATAGGTAATATATAATTAAATGTAAGAGAGAACTATTAAGAAATCCTGAAAAAGAAGATGTAACAGGTGGGTGTGGCAGGAGGGGGCTGATTTTCTAGTTGATGGCTCTGTAACCAAACAAAATTGAAAGCTATAAAAAATTATGGTTTGTCTGAGCAATGACGATTTTATAATGATTAATTTATGTTTAATTTCGTATTTATTGGAAGGGTGGTGGATAAAATAGAGTAGATGCCTTGAGAAAATGTGTCACATGTGTCACACTAGGGTAAATTCAGGATTTTTTAAAATATTGCCTTATAAAATTAAGAACTTAAAACTTATATACTATTAAAATATGGATTATTTGCTAAGATTTTATGCTATATTAATTGAAATAACATAAACAAAAAGTAGGTTACTAAAATTTTGAATCTAAGTCACTAAAACCTCGTGACATGGGGAGTTAAGTATGCCCATCGCAATAGGAATAACATTCAATCTCCCAATATATTTAAGCTGACAATTCCACAGTTGAGTACCACCACCAGAAACCTAGGTAATTGTGCTGGAAGTAAATTATAACATTTTCGAAGTGTAAACATAAGCTTCAGTGAAAATAAAAAAATAAAGAAAAAAGAAGAACAATAGAGGTAAGTTATCACTTAAAACAGGTAAAATGAAGTAGAAAAGATTAAAAAATATCTCCACTTTGTGTGAAATTTCAAAAGAAAAAGAAAAACATGGGAAAAGGCACAAACAAAAAACATCTTGACTATAGTTTTGTAGAATCAAATAGAGGATTCACATGTGTCAGGAGGGTGTGTAGTACTCCTACTGATGGAGGCTTGTGGCATGTGAAAAAAATTTGCATATAGAGAGCAGCACTGAATGAGAATATCTATTTATGCGAGTGGAGGTAATGTACCATATCGGAATACGAAGTACCAGGGGAATATTTCATTTATAAGATTTCAGGATTGCTATAAGTGAATCATGGTAATTAAAAAAATTAAGAAGCTCTCACCAGGTAGGATTATTTCAGGAAATCCCATTTTGCGAGCCACAGCAGTCGATGGGGACATAAGATGTGGATGTTCTTCACGAACTTGTTTGACATCTCCATGAAACAACTTCATACACACCCATAATCCCTGGCCCTTGTGTTCTCTCTGACTAATTTCTTTAGCAGACAACACCTTCTTAATGACATTCTCAAGAAATTCCCTCTCGCTACACCTGGAAAAATATACAGATAAAAAAAAAGGCTGCACACATAATTCTTTCCTTTTATCATGATGTACTCACCCCACCCCACCCCACTACATTATTATCTTCAGCACTAGACTTCAGTTCTTCAATGAGGATGGAAAAGCATACTGTGGTGTAGCTGAGGTGTTTGTCTTTATACATGCTGGATTGTTTGTTTTCTAAGTTGTCTTTCAGCATCTTCAAAGTAAGATAATTGGAGGTAAAGGGAACTTCAGTTCACAACCAACCATATTATTCCTTGTCACAACTTAATGTTTAAGTCAATCAGTTATGGACTATACTTCTAACAGCAACTAAACCGGAAGAGAATTAAATATTGGAATGTTCAACATGATACTTTTTACCTTCATCAGATCAGGTGACTTGGACTGTATAAATGTGTTTGAAATACACAAAGTTGATTTGAGTGCTTTAAATTATTACTGAATGGTGGTTTCTCAATACTGTTATGAAGTTTTATTCTTAATGCTGGTTTCCTGCACAACACTACTTTTAGTTGGAAAACTGTTACTTTTTGATTTACTTGATTGATCTCAGTCTGATGATTCTTTTATAAAGCATCAGTTTGAGAAACAACAGTATTGCATAATCTTGTTGATTTAATGCTGGTTTTTGTTGTACTGTTTTGAATGCCTTCTTTGATTCTCAGCATTCTTTCTTTGCCAGCCAATCTAATGATTCTGAAATCACTAATAAAAAAGTTAATCACAGGTTTTATAGTAATATGAGGAATTCTTGATCAACATTCAAGATTATATACCAAAGTATTCTGTAATTTAAAAAGAGAGAGAAATGGAGCTTGGATAACTGCATACTTGATTGTAATCAAGAAAAGGTTATTTGTATACTCTGGAATATATTAAGATTAGAATGACACTCTTCAATTTTAAAAAATTCTGTAGTTTGATTGTTGAGTTGAAAACAGAACACAATCTCATTTGTAAAATCAGACAAGTCCACAATTTTCTATACTATTTGTTTATAGACCTAAAAAGTTTATTTTTTTTATTAATAAGCTATCAGGCCTGATGAAGAACTCAGCATATAATCCAAAATGTTGTCTTCAAAACCAGAAAGAAGACAGAAAGAATCCATAGAAAACTATTTAACATGTCAACACAGTCTATAATTTCCTTTACAAGATAAATAAATATCTTTATGAAAATTCAACTATTTTATTTGATCAACATAATCAAACTATCCTTCTGAGTAAATTTCTTTATAGTCATATATTTCAAGATCTGTAAGAACATCAGCCAGAGTATGACTAAACATTATGTTAGATACAATGAGTCTCAATGGATATTTAACTCATCACCCTTGAAAAACTATTGTAAATGCTTAAATGGGAATCTGTTAACTCATTTGCTACGAGGTGGGTTGACTTGACCAACATTGTAACTATTTTGTACCTGTTATAATTTCTATGTCAAACTACTGTTCATGCCATTATAAGTTGACAAACGTGCAACTCACGTTACTTTAACAAATTACATCATGCACGAGTTACTTGCAAGCTGCTTGTAAGTGTACCTCATGAAAAATACTTATTACATTATTATTTATCTATTTTAGCTAATTTAACCTTAACTAACTTAAAAAGTTTCCAATTTTTACATATCAGTTACTTTTATAATAAGAAATAAGGAAAAACAAGAAATAAAGAACTTACCTGGGCCTTCTTTTTGACTGTTGATGACACTTAACCCTACTTTTTCATACTTATGGAAGTACGGCACTATATGTTTTATATAATTAAATATTGCCTCTAAAAAGAAAGAATAATAAAATGCAAAAAGTAGACAATGTCCCATAACTATCACAATTTTTCTGGCTTTCTAATTAAGCAACAATAGCTGTTAAAATGCATCTAATCTCGTCAATGTGCTTCCCATGGAAATAAAGCTTGAATTGAAAGTGAAACATAATATAATATATCACTTGATAGATGAAAACCTTGGCTTTCTATTGGTTATAAGTAATATAGTATTGAATGCCAGAGAGTAATTTCTGAAATTTCAGTAATTTCTGAAAAAGAAAATGTGACAAGTGGTTGTATCAAGAGGGATCTGATTTTATATTTGATGACACGGGCTTGGTTCTTGGGACTGACCTCATAACCATTTTGTGCTTGTTATAGTGTTCATGCTATAACTTTTAATATTTTAAGTGTATCTTTACAACATTTTGTAGATTTATAGTAAACATTAGAAGCCTTTTGCAAACAAAAAATCAGAGTTTTTAATGAAGTATTTTTACTTATATTTGTCCGTGAAAATATTGATTCTTTTTTTTAACTAGTCTGAGTGCAAAATGATTTTCATTTTAAGATTTAAAATACTTTTCTTTGTTTCAACAATCTCGAATTTCATTTGCACAACCTCTGAAAATTCCTATATACATATATCCCTTTTTTCAATAAAACGTTATATTTTACCTGTTATTACATTTATTATCTGATTCTTCAGCCTGTAGACAACTCATTGAAGTAGAGTGAAAAGAAAAATTGTAAAATCAGAAATATAACGAGCAGTTGTTTCCTTTTTCTTCATTATTGATCATGAAGTTTCAAAGTTCTTCCCCTGATAGTTTCAACTGCTAAACATATCCCATATATTTTCTGTGTTTACTTTATTGTCACAGACAAATTACAAACCCGATGACAAAAAGCAATAATTCACTGCCTGTGTTATAAGACTGTTTACATA
Organism: Limulus polyphemus; assembly: GCF_000517525.1. Taxonomy (NCBI): domain Eukaryota; kingdom Metazoa; phylum Arthropoda; class Merostomata; order Xiphosura; family Limulidae; genus Limulus; species Limulus polyphemus. The sequence continues at coordinate 252,740 of NW_013666884.1, read as the reverse complement.
CAACCGTAATACGAAACTCTCGAGCGCAAAAATGTACGCGTATTCTGTGAGGTGACATTCCCCTTGCTCCGAGAACACAATATGGGATATAGCAGTTTATAGTTCCTACAACACTTTCAATAGGAATTTCCCAGGGTAATAAAATTGCAATTAGAATGTGTAAAACATTTATTATACGGTTCAGAGTTTGGCTGATCCAATAAACATTATAGGTTCTGAGCCGGGCTTATCCATTTACATAGCAGGTGTTTCAGTACTATGGTCACCCATTTGATGTGTGTGGAATTTCACAGCATAAGTATATAACGGTGTTATTTGGGCACATTCTTATAAATGATACTACCCTCTCTCACTTTCACCACACGTAGAAAGTAAATGAGAAATACACTGACAAACCAAGATTTCGAGTACGTAACCATGTTACAAAATGTTGCGCTCGTGCATCAAACTTGCTAAGCCTTGTTTATTCTTCTGGGTGGATTTTTGAAGACCAAAAAGTTATCAAATTACTGTATTAGTACACTCAAAATCCCTGTAATTTAATTGGGTCTCTACATAAACTGTATGTGGGTTAAAAAAATCCCATTCCTGTTCAGAGCAACGACTAAATCATCACACTTCAATGGTTTTGGCAAAATTATTATTTTCTCCTTCAAGCTATTTATAAACAACTGTCAGAGTTACGTAGGGGTGAAAATTGGTTATAAGCAGTACCTAATTAGTAGTAGGTGGGACTAGATAAGAGCTTTCAAAAGATTGGTGCAGTGGGAGGAGCCACTCTAGTAGACTTGCTAAAAAATATTGCTATCTCAACAAATCATAGAGGAGGAAGGTTCCTATTTTATATATAGCTTGTCTATATTTCAAATTCGAGTTTCTAATTCGTTAGCTACTTATACATTTTGTATGGTGGGCATAATAAAATGGCAACTGAACAATAAGACAACTGGATGTGTTATGTGACACACAAAATCGATATTTAACATTTTTTCCTTTACATTTTCTTTTAAATTAAGAAATTAAAACATATATAATATCAAAATTTAAATTATAAACAATGTTTAGATACCAATTTCATTGATGTAAGTAGTAAAAAATGTTATTTAATAAAATTTTGAAAATAACGCTCCAAAACGTCATGACACGTGCACTTTAACCTACCTGGGGCAAAAGGGTTAACCATATAATTGAAATTATGCTTTACTTGAGCAATGACAACATTATAATGAGTAATTTATATTAAATGTCATACTTCTCAGAAGGGTGGTAAATAAATTAGAGAAAAGGGGATGCCAAGAGAGCAAATGTCAGAATTCTCATAATAGAGGAAATTCAGGATTTATTTTAATATTCCTTATAAAATTAAGAGCTTAAAACTTATGAATTATTAAAAATATAGATTATTAGCTATGTTTTTATGCTATATGCATTGGTATACTATGAAAATAAAGTAGTTTACATTTTGAGTGTAACTCACTGAAACCTCGTAAAGTGCGCAGTAAAAGATGCCCATGGAGAGAGGGTTAATCAAATATTATTATCATTATATCATTACATGTATTGAACAATATCAGTTTTATCCATTGTTTCTTTAATTGTGTGAAATATCTTTGCAATTTAATTTCCCTTGTCATTTTTGGATCAATTTATATTCATACATACATATTACTGAAGACAAATTATTATATTAATATATTTTTGGTTTGAAATGACTATGTGTACAAATTAATTACTTGAAATTGTATAAAACTGCTATTCATCTTTACTAAAAATATATTTGTTTGCTGAACTGTTAACCTCTTCAAACATTACACTTTTATAAGAAAATACTGAAAACTTTTATAACTTGCAAAGCATCAGTTTTGGATTATGAATAACAATTGATAATCTTGTTTGTAATTTATCTATGGACAGAAGCATTTATAAGTTGATAATCTAAGTTGCCTTTTCAAATAGTAACTAATAATTAACAATTATATCTGATTTAAATTGGGTTGAACATTTTATTTATGCTAGAAGTTTACATCTATCTAACCTAAAATTTAATGATTTATTATTGCCATCTGAATGGCTTTTTTGCTATGCTAACAAAATATTCAATATGTTCTTGTGTGATGAACATTTTCAGTGGGTTTGGGCACTGCAACCACACTAATACAAACAGCCCATCTACATAAAACTGTAACAAAAGTACAATGCTTAAGATAAACGATAAATTTGTGAAAATGATGACATTCCTCTTAAAATCAGAAGTGTAACAATTATCTTACTTTGTATTGTTACATTATTCTACATTTTCAAACAGGAGACAAAAAATTTAATTTTTTTTACAGGAATAAAACACATCATTTATATTTCAAATCACGTACTGATATCAATCAACCATTTATTTCCCATATATATATATATATATAAACATAAAATATAAATGTATACTAAATGTTCTATGGTCACTCCTATGCTAGAAAGATACTTACTGCACAAAAGGTATAAAATATTGTCTGTCTTCATCACTTTCCAATTTACCACTGATGATATCTGTAATATCCATAGCTAAAAATAAAAATAAACCATTGTTACTTCAGTTTTTCACAAAATTATGGCCTGAAATGGCCAAAAAAAAATGTAAAATTTATCATAGACACATCAGTTTTGTATTTTTATTACAGTAAGGTTGCATTACATACTCACTAAATAAGTTGTTACTAGCAAATAATTAATGCAAAGTTTCTTTATTGATGAAATTATCATTAGAGAAAAGCCACCTAAACAAAAGGTTGAGCTTTGTAAACACAACAGTTGAGAAGGAAAAAACAAAGATACAGTAACACCTAAGTAATTTTAACTTTAATCTGATCTCTTTTATTAAAACTTTTCAGATTTATAAATTATATTGCTATATAATCCAGGCATCTTTTGATAATTTCATGATTACTGATATAAACACTTGTGTAAAGAGCTACCTTTACTTCTGAAGTTAACATTTTCTTACCTGAAAATGTATTTCTGATAGATATAGATACTCACTTCTTCACACAGTTAAGCTATCTTCCCCATGCATCTGCCACTAGCCTTTAGGCACCTCCCACCTAATTTCAGAAAATTTCTCAAGAATTGCACAACTTCATAATGATGATATCATGCAGCAAAAGCCCTCAATCAATAGGAGGGCAACACACTTCCTTGTGCACTAACCCCTCTATGTTTTTTCACTAGTGATATGACAAGAAATACTAAGGTGCACCAAAAGTGAGGAGGAAGGGTGAGAATGTGTGTGACAGATGAGTATCTATTGGAAATACATTTTCAGGTAAGGAAAATGTTGACTTCTGAGAGATACACACCTCTTCACACAGTTAAGCTAGAATCCAATGTTGAAGTGGTGGAGAGGCTGGTGCAAAGATTTACCTAGTTGAGAAAGCACCCAAAGGAAACCCATGGAGTGTGACACCTGGTGACAGGGGGTCCATTGGGACACACCCATAGGAGACCACATCCTATCTCTTAGCCCAGGAAAAAAAGAAGGTAAACAAGCTCCATATATCACAGGGATGGATATAATAAGATAATGGCCATCAGAGTAATTGCACTAAAGATGATGGACAGCAAATATGTGTAGCATGGTTGGAGCACATTCAGACTGTATCTTGTCTTCACATCAATTTTACCACCAGACTAATGGACAGACACCAGCTGTGGAAGAATGGCACAGAATTCATGTCATAGAGTGTGGAATGGTGTGTGTGTGTGTGCATGCTTCAGCTCAACTGAACAGGAGGTTAATACGGTAGGTGGGAATAAGTATATAGTGTGCTCACTTTGACTCTACTGATCGGATATCAGCTGCAGGAAGAGGGCATAGTCTATTAGTGCATGCTCACAGACACGACTGCAGGAAAAGAGAACAGTATAGTGGTGCATGCTCACCTCAACTCTACAAGACAGTCACAAGCTGCAGGAGAAGACGATAGATCTTGTAATGTGCTTGGCCCAACTCTACTGGACAGTCACAAACTGCAAGAGGGCACAATCTTGTATTGTGTTCACCTCAATTCTACTGAACAGATGCAGATAGCAGGAGGAGGGCACAGTCTTGTAATATGCTCGCCTCAATTCTACTGAACAGATGCAGACTGCATGAAGAGGGCATGGATCTTGTAATGGCTCTCCTCAATTCTACTGAACAGATGCAGACTGCATGAAGAGGGCATGGATCTTGTAATGGCTCTCCTCAACTCTGTTGTACAGATGCAGACTGCATGAAGTGGGCAAGGATCTTGTAATGGCTCTCCTCAACTCTATTGTACAGATGCAGACTGCATGAAGAGGGCATGGGTCTTGTAATGGCTCTCCTCAAATCTATTGTACAGATGCAGACTGCATGAAGAGGGCATGGATCTTGTAATGGCTCTCCTCAACTCTATTGTACAGATGCAGACTGCATGAAGAGGGCATGGGTCTTGTAATGGCTCTCCTCAACTCTATTGTACAGATGCAGACTGCATGAAGAGGGCATGGATCTTGTAATGACTCTCCTCAACTCTATTGTACAGATGCAGACAGCATGAAGTGGGCAAGGATCTTGTAATGGCTCTCCTCAACTCTATTGTACAGATGCAGACAGCAGGAGGAGGGCACAAGTTGTATGTTATAATTATAGCTATATGAGGGGTGACCTGCACTACAATGACAGTATCACTACCACCACCCAACTTCCCACTGATTGGCACTCCTTGTTCTAACCTCAACAATTAGATCCTAGTCAGTGAGAATTCTCTATGGTCCACTACCCCAGTGGCTGCAAATGATAAGTGGCAAGGATCTCTCTTACTCCACTCGAAGAAAAAAGGGGAGGAGGAATTCACAGTGTGAAGACCTGAAGGAAATGCCTGGATCACCATCAGTCCTTCAGTTAGAAAAGTCTTTTACTGGAGACGAAGCTACAGGTGGCCATGGATCCTTATTTTGAAAAGCCAGCAAGCACAAGCCAAAGAAACAGTCAGAGCACCCCCTGGTACTGTATTTTTCCACGACAGTCCATGGAATAGGTACAGTCTGGACCAGACAGTAGTCAGATATATAAATATACCATGAGGATACCTCTAGTGGTCTTGCAGAACACCCCATCTCACAGTGAGCAAATATAGAGTCAGGGTGGATGGTATGAGTACTTTCCATTATCCTGGCTCAATGTGGAAGTCTGGAAAATAAGTATACACTGGGGGACACCACCAGCCACCTGGCAAGATCCTATAAGCAAATGCTGTAATAAGAAAAAGGAAATGTACTGACCTGTCTAAAGATGGTGAGGAAAGTGCAGGATGGTAACCTTGAGGAGATGAGACAGTCAGATGATGAAGACAGTAAGTGACAAAGGTGTGAATGGTAGTCCACATGCCAGCTTGAAGAATCTTGCCCAGCAACCATTGGAAATGAGTGGCAAGGGAATGAGTGAAGTGATCAATCTGATAGGATGAAATGCAGAATAGTTTGTATGCATCGATTTCCAAAGAGGAGTAGACCAAACATAGAAGTTGTTGGACCAAACCTATAAGAAGATAAGTCTCTGGAGGAATAAGAATCCCATGAAATGAAGAGTCAAAAATAGAAGGCATAAAAATGAGAGGTATGAGTCAAATAGCAACAAAAGGCACAAAAGTCTGTCTGAGTCCAATTGATCATAGTGGTGTGAAATAAAAGAAAGGGAGATGGGAGAAAAGGAGCAGTCACTTTCCCAAGCAACTGAAGTCTTATGGAGGAAGTACCTGTCAGGATAAAGAAGAATATAAGAATGATGGAAAATGGTAAGGGAAAAGTCGATAGCATAGATACCTGAACGATATCATCCACAGGCAAGAAATATGAGGAAACAAGTCTTAAGAGAAAGGTGGTATAAATTGTGAGCTGCCAATGGCTTGAAATGGGTACAGGTAAGAGTATGCAGGATGACAATGAGACATGAGAAAATGATAATGAAGGACTGGAACAAGGTCAAAAGAATTAAGGAGGAAAATATCTTACTGTATTGAGAAAGATGAAATATGGTTGACAAGGCTTCCCAGTAACCAGCAATGGTAGAGTCAGAAATCCACTGTCAAACAGCCAAGGTAAAAAAAAAAAAAGCCAATGTTAGCACAGTCAGAAGAAAGTCTGTCTGAGTCCAATCGATCATAGTGGTGTGAAATAAAAGGAAGTTATTCACTCACAAAAGTAGTAGATGTTACATGAACTAATGACAACAAGAATGAGAATGGAAAAAGAATACCCAGTTGGAAAGTCCAGTTCAACAGGCAATGGACTGGACAACTTCCAAACATGAAGGTGGAGGGACAAGATCTAAGATGGAATAGTGATGTCTGAGGTTGAAGCAAGAGAGAGAATATAGTTGGCAGGGAAGAAGGTGTTGGGTTGTCAGGTGGCACAGAAGAGGGAACCAAGATTAAGCCAGCCAGAGGATACAATAAGTGTGAGGTGGGTAAGCATAATGAAAAAGATGAGACCAGACTGGCTGAAAGCATCAACAGCTAGGGTCGAGGGATAGGGAACAGGTAACCAGAAGAGAAGAAGTCTGAAAATGAGAGGGGTGGCAAAGGTATCACTGAGTGGAGTCCCCAAGAGAGAGCACACCACATGGAAAACTTGAGAGTGGAGAGACCATTTTGTGAGCAGAACATGGTCCAGCTGAGAGAGGCAGTCTGCAACTAGGTTCATAGCACCTAATACATGACAGGTAATGAGACAACCCATTGAGAATTGGCCCAATAAAGAAGGTACAGAGTTTGAAGGCAAGGAGTCCTGGATTGGGTTCCCCCTTAACAGTTGATATAGGAAAACCATGGAGTTGTTGGAATGGATCATAACGAAATGATCCACTAGGACAGGTAAGAAATGGGATCATACCTAATAGACTATCGGAAGTTTGAATGTGTTGATATGGAGAGAGGACTTGTTCTGGGTCCATGTGCCAGATGTGGAATTGTCCTTCAGAGATGATCCACAACTAGAGGGTGGAAGCATCAATAAAGAAGTGTACAGTTTGGGTGGAGGTGATATTGAATCAGTCCAGCCACCAATAAAAAACGTTAAGTAAAGGAGGAACATGTGAACCATTCAGGTCAAAGGTTTCCATGAGTGGTCCCTCTGGTCACACAAGGGCCAATGGAGGAGGCACACGTGTGTGCATCCAAAATGGTTAAGCAGTTTCGGTGAAACCAGTCTCCAAAAGCTAAAAACTTCTCACACAGTAGTAGGATAGGCATGAATCTTGGTGACTAACAGTTCCATAGTTCACAGGCAGATGGGAGAAGGCTGGACACAGCTGAGAAATGAGTTGAAAAACACTCACAGGTAAATAAAATATTGAGTGGGAGTAAGAAAAAAATTTTGAAGTGTTGATGAACACTGCCTCCTCAAAATGTTGTAGATAGATGAGATCAAACGGAGGAGGAAAAGAAACCAGAAGATGGCTGAGAGGAGGAGTAAGAGAACTGGAGAGAAAGGGGGACAGGTGAAGATGAACCTGGGAAAGGAGAGTATCCCTACAGAACAATTTTCAACAACAAAGAGCCTATTGAGCAGGGAAAATGTATAAGTGGAATGGGCCACAGTGTAGAAGTGAATGGAACGAGAAGCACCAGCAAAATTCTTTAGGGCATGATGGAGCGCCTCAGACTTGAGGTGTAGAGAGGAGAGGTAAAGTAGTGTTGTAAAAAGGATCAGGCAAAGACAGAAGTATTGGTCACTGGAGGGTGATACTGATGGCAAACAGTCTGCTAAACCTAAAAAAACTGACAAGGAAATTCCAAACTTAGGAATTGAGAAAGGAAATTCAGAATGACTAAAATTGAGGATATAAGAACCACATTTGTCAAATTTGTCCTCCTCATTCTCCCCTCAAAATGAGGGAAAGAAATGCTTGAAAAGGGAACTGGAGCTAAAATTTCTGGCTGCTTAAGGGAACCCATTACACTATGCACAATGGTTGTCACATCATTCTCAGTCAACATGCCTCCATAAGCCATAGCTTATACGTAACCTGTGCGAGGAAATTATTCACTCACAAAAGTAGTAGATGTTACATGAACTAGTGACTTCTAGTTTGCACGAAAAAACAAAAGAGGGAAATTAAGATCCTTAAACATCACAAATCTTGTTAAATTGAAAGGGAAATGACACATTTGATGTGTTCAGGGGCGAGAAAAAGAATGAAGATTGACTATTGCAAAAGCATAGAGGGAGTTATTGCACAAGGAGGTGTGTTGCTCTCCCATTGGTGGAGGGCTTTTGCTGCATAGTAACATCAATATGCAGTAGTGAATTTCACTGTAAAATTAGTTGGGAGTTGCCTAAAGGCTAGTGGCTTGCCAATCTCTAGGGCAGACTCACGGGGAAGATAGCTTGGCTGTGTGCAGAAATGTGTTTTGCTCAGAAGAAAATATTCATAATTGAATTAAAAACTGCAGTTACTATTTCATTTATAGTTAGACTTGTCAACAATACAACACAATAAATGCTTAAGGCATTGTGCTATATTTCAGGCCAACTACAAGAAAGCTACATGTGACTTTCTTTAAATAATTCTTATATTTTTAAGTAATGTGGTAAACATTAGTTTATAATCATCTAATTTAGTTAGTTAACATTGTTTTACTATTATAATCTCCTAACAAGTTTAACTGTTCTTTACTAACTAACTCACAATACATTTTTGTAATATGCTCTATCTTCAGCTCTGTAGTCATAAGAAATGCTTAGTGGGATTCAAACCTGGAACCTTAAGTATAAGAGTCAGGAGTGTTATAAGTTTGATTTTATAAGCTATTTTAATAATTTTCTTATGGCCAAGTCATTTCATACTTTAATGCCAAATGTCAGATTTGAAAGATGTATATAAAAAGAAATATGTTACGAAAAATATTTTCTTAAAATTAGGCATCAATTTTTGTTTGGGGGGGGGGGGGTCCTTGAACTCACAAACTTGTAATATTCCTAATACTACAAATTATTCTTGGACATTTCATATTGTTTTAAAGCACAAAAATGAATCATTTTACTCACTGGCAATTACATTTAAAAATATAAAAGAGTCACAATGGATGTGGAGCTAAAATATAATGTTAAACCATTGATAAATAAAACTAACTTAAAATAGATATGTAAAACATATAATACAGTAAACATATGAAAATGAGAAATCAAAAACAAAGTAAGTAGTTTTCTAAGAAAACATATTTTAGTCTTTCTCAGAAAAGTGGATATAAACCTATAAAATGATCAGCATGTGACCATCACCAAGACACACACGAGTAAAATGTGTACTGATGGTGAAACAGGTGAGTATCAATATCATAAATTCAGACTCAGACACTGAAAATAATATATATATATATACATCTTTTTAAAATAAGCCACTGTAAAAAACAATCTATAATTCCACCACAAAAACAGCTAATTAATTTCATTATAAAAAGCTAGTAAAAAACATTTTGCTTAAGATTATTCCATGAAATGTCTTTCTATTTTCAAAAAAGTTTTAAATACAACAGAGAAAACACATTTGACTGACTTGCTAATTTATAAAAACAGGAACAAGTTGAAAAGGTTTTTTTTATATCTTACACTATACTTAGAAAACACACACAACTTTATTAGGATAACACTTTAAAAAATTAAATTTATTGCAAAATAAGTTTCATTGTCTCTTTTATGATTTTGCTATAAGCAAAAGAAAAAAGGATCTAAAAGGATGAGGTTGTAGCATGGCTGTCATACATAGAGGGTTGTGTACAATATAATAAAACAATTTTTGAGCCTAACACCATTGTTAAAGTCCATGTTGCAATGTTTGGACATCTGACAACTGTGCACCTTGACAGTAGCCTGCAACTTAGTTTCCATTGCAAAAGACTCATGCATAATAATGTCATGTCCAAAACACACCCCCCCTCACTGCAGGCTTTCTATAATCTATCTAATGTTTGAGGACCATGGTTTCCCAGCACTAGTTTCAACGATCCAAATGCACAGAAATCTACAGGTGTTGCATCCAGTAACTTGACCTGTATGACTTTGTATGGAATAACATGAATACCCATTTCATTCTCCAACTGCAGTCTGTGACAGTTGAATGGAAGATACGACTGGATGCCTTATCTTGCTGAACCCATAGACTATTAGCCATATTTCCAGATGGAGAACTTTACTGATCATTTTATGTATTGTAGACAGCTATTGCCACTTTGTGTTTGTGGATTCTCTCCTGCTAAAAGATGTCACACTTTGCTTACCACGATTTGGGTACAACTTGTTGCAGACTTCTTTCTGAATGGTTCTAGTTCCCCAGCTTGATCAATATTCCTTTGTTTTCCAATACCATTAAGTACAAAGAAGCTCCCCATCTTGGAAATTATAAATCCCAAACTTAAACATATCCTTATAATTTGAGTATTTGAATAATTTGCATACCCTTCACAAAAGTGATAAATTTTTAACAAACAATATCAAAATGTAGTTCTCTTACATAACTTTGTATCAGCTGTGGTTGCCATATAACTTACTGACTAGCATATTCAAAATTATTGTATTATTATGTATTCAGCCCTAAATATCAACAGTCATTCCAGAATGGTGTTGTTCATGTGCATATACACTACTGAAAGAATCACAGTTAAAATCACAGGCTTAACTACAATTCAGATTTCTCATAGTAATTAATTTTTATGAACATTATGATTTACTTTCTTGCTCAATGGATAATATCACTGAAAAAAATGTTTAATATCTAGATGTTGAATTAATTTTATTTAATGCTAAGTGAGAGAATATTAATTATATACAATAGTACAACTTAAAGCTGGTACTGGTTTCTAATGCTTAACCCATAACTTTTAAAGTATTATACTGCATATATAAATAGCATTTCATAGATTCTTTTGTCTCTCATCATCCAGCACAACTGAAGGGTTCTGGTTTCAACTGAAAGGCCTCTCAGGCAGTAACTTGTGGAAAACAAAGGATAGATCTGAAATGCTACTTTTATATGCTTCTGATTATAAATCTGCAGTTAATTTTACTTTTACCACCAACTTTCGGAATATTAGCAATACATTTTATTTTTCAGGAAATGGTATAATGCTTAAAAATATTTAGTCAAAGTAAAACAGTGAAATAAAGATACTTTCTAATTCCTAACCCAAACAAAGTGCCTTGTCAGGCATTTTTCTGAATTCTAGAACAAAAATTACAGTCACAATGACTCATAACTATAAGCATAGTTTATTCTCAATTCAACTGGGTCATTCAATTTACAATTAAGTATGATTATGAAATGTTCACACTTAATCTGTTAATCTTTTAGTATCAAATGCAAATTACACAGGCCTGCTAATTTAAACTTCATAAAAGTTGTTTGGACTTTAATAACAAATTTTCCATAATTCTATCACTTAAGGATTTTTTACAAATTTGGAAGAAAAAAAATTCTTACTTAGATCAAATTATTTCCTTTACCGCAATAAACATTTTTTATTATTACGTTTGTTAACAAAAATACAAACAAACTGAAGAAAAGGGAAGAACATTGATGTCAAATGAATATGCATCCTCATTTTTTTTTGTGAAATCTACGTCTTTTTAGCTTCGAAACTACGTGTTGTGGTCTTTCTTTTAGGTATTGCATTATCATGTTTTGTGAAAAATCTGTACGTAATGGAGAACAATGGATATAATTTTCAGATTCAGTGTACAGGAATTACTGCAGAACAGGTAAAGATTTCAAGACAATAAAACCATCGCAGGCCCATTTTATCAAAATGTACAACAATATACAACTGAAAGCTGCTACACGTTTTTAATGCTCCACCAGCTTTTGGCATTTAAACTGTAACTTTGAAAGTATTATACTGTATACATAAATAACATTTTGAACATATCAAATAGGACAACCTGTATTACCAAAACAAACATAATGGACAGTTACAACTTAGAACTTTCAAAAGCATCAAACACACAGTCATATATATATATATATATATCACATATGTAGTTACTTGGAACTGTGATAAGCACAACAACAGAAAAAGTTTATCAAAAGGAAATATATGGCACATGTAATTATTATTAGTACCTAAGCGCACGTTCTTCACTTCCACATGAATTTGGGCCTTCTTGTATTTTGGAAACCCCTTGAATCAATTTTCAGGACACATCTTTGTTTTTAGTCTTGTATTATTGAACTCTCATGAATATATTAATGCAAAGTTTAACATGGTATTGGCCTAGTTTCAAAGTGGCCATTGACCACATTTTTCCATCACACACAGATTTGTTTCAATGACTTTTTAGAAATACAGAAAAATAGCTTTAATCAGTACACGCCTGGGTTAGTTTAATACAAAAATACATAATACAGGCTTGTGTTATATATGGTTGAAATCTATTCTAGTAAAATCAAAATTACTTTTATAAGCTTTACTTCAACATCATTTTTTTCTCAGTTACACTACAAACAAGTAAAGAAAGAACAAAGTTAGAAATTGTTCTGTAATATTATTTGCAACTGTTTGCAATCTTTTAACTATAGTACTATCGACAAACTGTTCTATACTAATACCTGCTACACCAAATGGCCTTCTCACACCTTCTAATGATTTTTTTGTATACTGTGAAGTTCTTTTGTGGTCAACATCTTTCATTTCCATTGATCCTGAAACAACATTCAAAAAGAAACTTACAAAAAACTAGTGAAACATGTTACATATTTCATCTCTATATACTAATCACAATTAACTATATTTACCACAAGCTTTATACACTTGTAAGTTTGTAGACAGTACAAATGATATTTGTGATTCAAGCTGTTTTTCAAGTTTTGTAGAAGAAGATGAACTTAACTCAAAATTCTTTCTAGTGTTCACATATTTTTCTGAGTTAACATAACACACAAAACTTTTGCCTTTCATGCCATGACCAATCTCTTTTACATATTTGTTTTCTTAGCACATCAACCTGCAAAATCAACCAAACTTACTAACCTAACCAGATGCATTTTGTAAATTATAGGCTTCATTAGAATTGGGTGCTTTAATCCATTAATTGATCACCTATGAGCAGCAATTACATCAATTAGTGTCTCATAAACTAGTCAATTAATCAAAATTATAATGAATTGATTAATGTCAACAATCAACAAATCAAAATTAGTTGTTCCAATTAGATTATTACTGTTTTAGATTATTCCAACAACTGATTAATCAAAATTAAGATTAAATTGATTGTCATAGAAATAATCAACTAATTAGAATTAGGGTTTTACATTATTTTCTGGTTTTGATCATTCTGAATATCCACATGTTCAAAATATTACCATTATGTTTGTTGTTAAATGCTACTTTCACATGCTTCTGACTAAACCAGTAAAATCATGTTGAAAATTAATGATCACCATGCTGCTTTTGACAGAGGCAAGTCATGAATCATATCATTTAGCTCTTTTTTTGTGTGATCAGATGAGGCAGTTTATATTGAGGTGCTATAGGAATAGAATTACTAGATGAAGAGGATGAAGATGATTCATTGTCTTCATTGCAAGGATAAGTCTTCTGTTTCCCAATTCCCTGGTGGATGTGACACTGGAAGACCATCCTCATGAAGTCCTGGTTTCATTGCAGAAGCAATATCTGGATATTTAATGCATTGTTTAGGTTTGCCTGAATATCCAGAAACGTTGGTCATGCAAAAATAACAGTCAGTCAGATGATTTTTGGGTTCATGCCATACCATGGGAACTGCAAATGGCATACTTGTTCTCTTCTTATTCAGCTACTGTGGCAAGCCAGATGTGCAAACTGTACAACACATATGTGGAGCCCAATGTTTTTCTTGCTCACCAATTTACACCCAAAATAGTGTTAGTAAGCTGTCTTTACCTTGTGTGTGTGATTTTTTCCTTCGTGAAACTGTAATACATTTTCCACAAATGTAGCAGAAACTGTTTGGGTAATTTTTGCATTTTCAGACTTTACTTGAACTGGAGGCAGCCAGATTTTTAAATGATTTTCTAAAAAGCATAAAAGAATTTATGTTCACAGAACTAGAGTTTAAATGATTGAAGAAAAAAATAAAGTTTTGCAGAATTTGATTATATCGCAGGTATGATACGAGGAAGAAGATTGAACTTTGTTTTGATTGTGCAGGGAGCAAGGTGAAGTGACCGAGAGGCAACTGAGAGAGAAGTATCTGACTCTGCCCCCTTTTATGCTAAGTCAAGGAACTTCTCAAATGTTCTAGCAAACTGAGCACATGAAGATTTTGTGATTTCCTGACAGAGCAAGTGAGTTTGGGAATGAAGTAAAAGTGGTGCAATTTGCTACAATTATATCAAGAACAAATAGCATATATGAACTATACTTTTAGAATTTTACACTAATACAATACAGTCAATGTCTGAAGTTATCAAAAATGTATACCTTTTATCCATTAAACTATCCAAGTAAACTTAATTTCACAGCATAAATCTCTTATATGGAGATGATTGAATAGTATTTCACATAGTTCTGATAAAATACTGAGATATTACAATAATTCAAAATCTAGAGATGATGGACAAATTCTGACTACATTTTTTAGATCAGCATCATTAAATTACCCCAAGTTTTCTCCAGTAACAAATTTTTTGTTGTCTAGTGTTGTGAATCTGCAATGGACAAATTAAGAGGAATGTGGAAAAAACACTGGCATTCTATTTTACTTTTATAACAAACTTTAGGAATATTAAGAATATTTTGTTTTCATGAAATGGTTTAATGTTTAAAAATATTTAGTAAAAGTAAAACAGTGAAGTAAACATACTTTCTAACTCCTAACCCAAACAAAGTGCCTTGTCAGGCACTGTTCTGAATTGTAGAACAAAAATTATAGTTACACTGATTCATAACTATAAGAATGATTTGTCCTCATTTCAACTGGGTCATTTAATTTACAATTAAGTGGCTCAGTGGTAATTCTGAGCTCATAAAGCTCATAACACTAAAAATTGGGTTTTGATACTATAGGTGGACACAGCACAGATAGCCCACTGTATAGTTTTGTGCTTAACTATAAACAAACAAACTTAATAGGCATGTTTGGGGGGGGGGGATACTTTATTATATTATTTGAGGGTCTCATGAATGACTCCCACTGCCACGATATTTTCTCATCACGTTTCCGTTATTGCGAAGCTACTAAGGCTATATGGCACTGTCACTAATTTTGAACTGCTGACTAGAGGGAATGCAACTGGATGGTAGTACCCATTGTTAACTCTTGGGCTACCTAATATTAAATAAAGTGTAGATTTACTGTCTTTCTACACTGTATTATGTTTCTAACTTATAACTGCATAACTGTATTCTTTAATGTTGTATAAATAGGCATGGATCTAGTGGAAAGATCCAGGGGAGAATCACAACAATTTTTTTTTCAGAATTAATAACCAGATTTTGTAATATTGTATAAGCAAGTGTGGATTTAGAGGAGGAGTCCAAGGAGTATCAAAGAGAAATATTAGATGTTAGTGTTTTATTTAATTGGTCTATTAATTACTGTAAAAGCTTTTTTCCAGCTTTTCTAAAGTCAACACAGCTGGAGTCAACAGTAGTCCAGTTATGACCTCAGCCAATAACTGATTATTTCTCAAGGAATACAACAATATGAACTTCATGTATGGTTAACTGAAATATCATCTGTTACATAAAGACGTAATGCATTCTTAGATTGGCAATATCCCATAAATCTTATATATGCATCACCATTACAAGAGGTCTAAGTGTATTTCTTTGATTTGCTGACCCAACCTGTGCTGATGAGTCTTGAATAGGTGAAACTGCAGTCCAACACAGAGGGTAAGGAAAATCAAAGAATGCATTAAGCCCCTATGTAACAAATGATATTTTCAGTTTTACCTTTGGTGAAAAAGACATTTTAAATATATGTATCGAATCATTAAGCAGTTGGTCAACTGTAGAATACTGAATAATATATTAGATGCAATACCATAATACTATTTACACACCTTTAAGTTGAATTAAAAAGGACTCAAAAACCCTATAAATTTGATATATGCATCACGATTAAAAGGGGTCTAACTGTATTTTTTTGATTTGCTGACTCAAGCTGTGCTGATGAGCCTTGAATAGGCAAAATTGCAGTCCACACTAGAGGAAGTACAGCCAAACAAATAATGTGTTTGACTTCTATGTTACAAGTATTTTCAATTTACCTTTGGTGAAAAAGAAATCTGTAACACACATACACAATTATTAAACATTGGTCCACTTTATACTATCAAACAATGAATAGGTGTGTAAATTTACTGTCTTTCTACACTGTGTTATGTTTATAACTTATAATTGCATAACTGTATTCTTAAATGTTGTATAAACATTATTAATCATATTATTTTCAGGTTGTTACAGGTTTTGTACTGCCTTGCATGTCTGATACACATTCATGTAAAACAGCTTTAATTATTGTAAACTAAAATCAATATTTTGCCATATTCTGTGGTTTTAGAATTTTCCTGCTCATCCTAAACAATAACTTTATTTTTACTAAGAACCTATCACCCCTTGAAAATATACCATCCATTTCTTGATTTTCAAGTTTTTCCTTTAGTTTTTGTACAGATCTTGGTTGAAACCTTGCTATGGTGCCACATCAAATGGTTTAATTATTTACTAATAAAACAAGACTTTGAAAATAGCTATATAGAAAGTTTAGATATGATTGGATTGAGCAAGAATTAGACAATCAGGTAAACACAGCAAATTTATAGGTTTAAGAGTTTATTTCTTACAGTTTCTGTAAATGTTCTATTTGTTATGAATTGTGGAAGTATTTGTGCATTAAATTATACCTGTTTGAAAGCTACAGAAGTTGTCTTCAATGAGAGGATATTAGATAACTTGAGGTAAGGTAGATAAAAATCATACAGTTTAAAGACATAATGAATAGGTAACAAAGAAGACTTTATTACCAGTTTAACACGGTGACAAATGTACAATTTTTGGAGATGGTTTGTCATCATCAGATGATCGTACATCAAACATTTTGTCACACAACTTACAAAGAGCTTTCTCTTAGTTTCCATTAACTCCTTGAATCCATTGTTTGAATTCAAGTTTTGCCTCCTAGTTTTTTGGTACATGCAGCAACCCTCAATGATAACATTTCAATTAGAATTAGACTATGAGGTCTGAAAAAACAAGCTTCCATTTGATCAAAGAAAATCCTATCTTTAATTTACAAAAATGTATGTTATTCATTGGGCTACTTCACACTAATGCTATGTGATCATCTAATCAATACACTGCATACATACTTGACCAGTTCCTATTTTAATATGATACTTCAGTGACAAAAGCCACAGTAGTACGCCAATAAAAGAAGAAAAGGAAATGATATGATTAATAATTTCAACAGAAATAATGCCTTATGTTATCTATTAAAAATTTTACAAATAGAACCATAATTTTTGTTTTTGTGAAAACGTTTTATTTTCAATGAATGAAAATTTAAATAAATTTCAAGACCTAAACAGCACTTTTTGGTTCTTTTATAGACTGACATTCAAATCACAAATTCTATAAGGTACAGACTCAAAATTTCTGACCTTTGAAAATTTGTGTAAGCTCTGTCAACTATGCTACTACTTAAAACCACTACCTGTACCTGAACTTTGGTGGTTATACATTCTGTATTTATACAGAACAAAAAAACTTTTCCTTTACTAAGTTATACGTGTACTCATCATTAATAAAGTTGATAAATTTATCATGTACTTGTAAATAAAACTAATACTCTATACACCTTTTGCATGGAGCTAAGCAACATTTTACACATAAGTCTGACAGAAGTTTTCTTGTTTGAAGCTTTTTTTTGTCAAGCCTAAAGAAGTTAGTTTCAAGTGGGCATTTTGTAATAAAACCCTAAAAGTCAAATATGTTATTACTGTTCTTCTATGTTTAATTGGTGTATGTGCATTTTCAGCTAGTTTTCTACAAAATAGTGTCAATTTTGGAAGCTTAAATTCCTCATGAATTATTCAAGCACTTCATCTCTAATAAATACTTTGAGAGGTTTGGTTCTCTTACTTTTTGCACTGCAATAAATGAATCAATAGTTAAACTTATTTTTGCATTTGAATAGAAAGCCAATATATATATACACACACACATACATAAAGAAGGTGTAATACCATCCATGCACTACACAATCATTGTTGTGATGGTTAAGTAATAATTGGTTTTAGCAAAATTGTGTGCTGGAGGTGATCTTTAAACTTTTTAAATATTTGTATTTGACTTTTTATATTTTTTAAATTCATTGTACCAAACATAATAAAGATCCAAAAACAGTCAAAATTTAATTTGTTGGGATCTTTACAAGTACATACTAAGAACATAAAATAATACACTAAGAAAAAAGTTCCCATCAGCCACATTGCTCTATACTGTTTTCTTATATATATAAAACAATATGAAGAGTTCCTAGGCATATAAGATACATCAAAACTATTTAGTACAAACAAATTTCCTTCAAACTAAGTATCTTATTATAGTTACTGAAAAACATAGTTTATGCTTACCTATCCTGATTATCTGACATACAAGATAGACTTTTTCTCTTGCTAAATCTTTGCTTCCTAAATCCTACAAATTGTAAAAAATGAAAAAGTATATTTTAAATATTTAAATGTGACTAAGAATACTCAATGTCCTAAGATCTGTTGAAAATGTGACACAATATTCAAATATATTTTACTATAAACATAAAAGAAATAACAATTAGGTCATAAAGTGATAACTAGTTTTTGAGATATGTTTCATACAGAAACAGTGGAATTTATATAAAACTACTTTTTAATTACTTCTGACAATGAACTGTTGCCAAATTGACAGATGGTTGATGTGGCTTTTAACACATATGTTTTAAATCCATAGTTAGATTATTAAGCAAACAATGTAAAAAATACACCAGTAATAGCAAAATTTACCTAGATGAGCACCCTCTGGAGAGTGCCAAAATAAAACTCATGGAGCATGACACCCTACAGTATAGGGTATAGGGGCATACCTGTGGGATACCACACCTCTTCTCTACCAGGGTATACTCTTTGCCCATAGTGAAGGAATGTGTTCCCAAGATGGGCATAAAACAAGCAAAGTCCAGTATCATAGTATGGACATGCCATATGGTGTAGTGTGGCTAGAGTGCATCAATACTATAAATGGCAGGTCAACTCCAGTCCATAACCAGGCAAAATCAGTTATGTATCGCCAGGTCTGTGGTATGAGGAGGGTCCCAATCATCTTCATCTCCACACCAGAAAGTAGAAGGGATAAATAACATCTATTCTGCCATCCTAGGTAGTGCCCATGTGTGCTGACCCTGCCCACATTTAACATTAAACCACCCAGTAACCCAAAATCTAGGCAATGATAGGATGGCGGAAAGCATATGTAATGGGTTAACCTCAGTCCAAAACCACACAGCATCAGGTATCTCTCATCTGATATGCAGTAGAAGTAGGGTCCCTATTAACCACATGAGTAAGGATTTATGTTGTATGGTCCTGCACCAATCCAACACCAGACTGTCTGGGAACTGATGTCCTGACAGTAGTAGAATGGGGGGAAGCTAGCCAAAAGTGTGAACTGTATTTGGCAGGTTATCTCCAGTCAAAAACCAGGGAACATCAGGAATTTTGTCAGCTCCATGGTAGGAGGAGGTTTCACCCCATCTACACCAACAGAAAAACACCACCTTACTCTCAAATGAGTGAAAATTTCACACTTAAAGCCTATTTTTTAAGAAACCCTATTTTTTAAAAGCATGCCAGTCCCAGTTTATTCAAATAGGACTGGAGGGATGGGCAGCTATACCACAACTGCTTTACTTATAATAGTCCATGAGTGGGTAAAGTCTGAATCAAGCCTTGTTTAGCAAATAATACACTATGAGGAAACCTCTAAGGATCTAGTAGAACACCACTTCTCATCAGTGAGCATTACAGACCCAAATGGCCACAAGGCATAGACTTAAATATAAGTATACCCTGGCAGGCATTGCATGCCATTCAGCAGGATCCTGAGAAGTAAAACAGTGCCCCTGAAAAGGTAAGAGAGAAAGAAAGAGAATTTAGCCAGTCAGAGCTGCTGAGGTGTATGGAGAATGGCGACGGTAGGAAGTTGATATCCCGACAAAGAAGTGACAGCCAGATGATGAAGATAATGTGCAACGAAAGTATGCAGGACAGTATGCATGTCAGCCTGCATGACCTTTTCCAACAGATGATGGAAGTGAGCAGCTAGAGAAAGAAAAAGCTGCCAAATTTGGTGAGAGGCCTAAAAAATTCAACAAGAATCCAAGTCCAAAGAAGTATATTATAGACATTTGAGCTGCCACAGCCAACCTGTGAGTGTAATGGGAGAAAGATCTCAGGTGGAAGAGGAGTTTCAAGGGATAAAGAGATGCGAGTAGGAACTGCAAAAAGGGGCAGTGTAGGCTACATAACAGCAAACCACATGGAAGGGACAGGGAACATGATCAGGATGAAAATGAGAATAAAGGTGAGAAATGAATAGAAGGGAGATAGGAGTGAACACACTGTCCCTCTCATAAATCACAAACCTTTTGTGGAGAAAAGCATAATCAGAATAAAGAATAATATAAGAATGATGAAAAAGAACACAGGATGCATCAATGACATGTACCTCAGTTTTTCTATACCCACAGGCAAAACAGTAAGAAATAGGTGTGAAGCAAAAGGTGGTACAATGAACAAGAGGCTCAAGGTTTGAATGCAAGAAGGGTGTGGAGAACAACATGCAGGCCCCAATGAGGAAGGACAGGAGGATGAAGAAAACAAAAAGAACAAAAGAGGACAGAAAGGACAGGTGAGTAGAAGACTCGACTATAAGAGGAAAATCAGAAAGTATTTGAAAACACTGCCCTGTAGCCAGCAAGGCGTAAAAAATTATATGCCTTGGTCGAACAGTTAAGTGAAAAATTCAGATATATATGGAGGAATAAAGGCTAGACAGAGGAGAAGCCACAATGCAGAGACCAATTACAGAATATGCACCATTTATGATGATAGAAACAGAAGTAACAAATGAAACAAGAAAGAAGGATGGCTACATGTGAAGAGAGTTTGCAGGATCTCATAAGGGACTCAACAAGATCCACATGTGAAGATGGAGTGTTGATACCACTGGATGTGAGAGAGAGGAACATGATGGAAGGAGTAGGCATAAAGAAAAAGGATGGACCAGTCTTTGCTGAATGCATTCACAGCAAGAGCTGCAGGATGAGGAAGAGGGGAAGATTGGTGTTGAGGTAAGTGGCAAAAGCATCTATAAGAGAAGTGTCCAGCTAAGAGCACAGCCACTGTAAAACCAGAGGATCAAGAGACTACTCTGTAGGCAATATCTTGTCAGGTCATGAGAGATTATCTTGGACAAGATTCAGGGCACCTGGGATATGACAAGTAATAACACATACTTACAAAGAATTAGCCCAGAAATTGAGGTCTAGTGTGTGAAAACAGAGAGAGCGAGACTGGGTGCAACCTTGATGTTATATGTAAGAGACAACAGTAGAGTTGTCAATATGGATCATTATTAGACATCCACGAACCATCAAAAGAAAGTGATACAAAGCTTGATGTATCACCAACAGTTCCAAGAGATTGATATGAAGGTTCATTTCATCATGTGATCAGCAACCCAAAATCTCCTAAGAACCAAATTATGTCCCCACCCCATCAGGAGTGCATTTGCAAACACATGTAGGTTCACGGGAGATGAAGGAAGAGGAACACATGTAGGTTCACAGGAGATGAAGGAAGAGGAACACCTGCTGTGATATTGGCACTGTCGATCCAACCGTGATGTTGACTTGCATGGAAGGAGGAAAGTGAATGATGGAGGACAAGGGATCCAGAACAAGGTTCCTCTGATTGTGCAGTGTCTGTTGAAGAGAGTGCATGTGAATATGATCCAAAGGGATATGGGACTCCATTGAAGCCCAAGTCCTCTAAAGAGACAGAACCTCCAGTGCAGTGAGGGTAGGAGAGGATATGGCATGGAAACCAAGTGCTCCATGTCCCTCAAACATAGGAGGAGGCTGGGCCCTGCTGAGATGTGAATTGAAAAACACAAATTAATGAGATACTGTGTAGGTGTGAGATGAAACTTCTTCAGTATGTCCAACCCATCAACATGCATTAACTCATGAACATATGGAAATAAAAACTCGTTCGACAGGATCTTTCTCTATGAGATCCAACACCACTTCAGACAGATACAGGCAACAAACCAGATCCCATGAAAGAGGGAAATAGAAGGAAATAGGAGTAAAATGAGGAGGGGAGGAGTACAAAGTGTCAGTACCTCTGGTAACATTAGAAGGACCCAACAGTCAGGTGCAAACAGGTACCAAAGGTTTGCAAACTGGGCCAACTGCATCCTCACCATGTCTGAACCTAAGGGATAGTCACCATTAATATTGATGATGCTGAAAGCGATGATTAGAGTAATGATAGTTTGGAGCAGAAACACAAGAAAGTGGAGCAAGGAGAGGAAGCTGGAGGATGAGAAACAGTAATAGGTGCAAGAGGGGCTTGTGACGAACAAGAAACCAGAGAAGAAATGGAGGAGTGTTGACATGCAGTCTCCATGCAAGATTCCAGTGAATCTAGGACTCCCCCAAAAACAGACTTGCAAAGAAAAGAGGCAGACGATAGTCCTGGAGATAAAAAGCAGGTAATCAAAACTAAGAAAGTAGGCCATCCCAACAACAAAGCAACCATGTATAGAGAGATAAAGTAAAAGAAGATAAATGTATCAATGTAGACAAAAATCCCTCATAGAGAGATAAAGTAAAAGAAGATAAATGTATCAATGTAGACAAAAATCCCTCAGGTGAACAGTGGATAGCCTTGGAAAGCTTGTGGATAAAAGAGAGATAACATAGTAGAGTTGTAAGAGCGAGATAAAGACAGGGAAATAAGTTTGGGGAAATGCAAAGAGAAGAGATAGGATCTGACCCCCATGCCCAAATAAGAAATTCCAAACTCAAATGAAATTCAAGAAAGGGAAACTCACCCTGATGATAGGTTAATGCATGCATGTCCACCAAGTAGGGAGAGCAAGACATGCAGGCTCCAGCAAAAAGATGAGAGAGAAATTTGTCAGTGAGGACTTGAATATCAGAAGAAGGGAAAAACAAAATAATCATATCAGGGCCAGAATGTAGCAGGGAAGGGGAAGAATTATAAAAGGCAGGAGAAAGTGACAAAATGTAACAAGCCTGAGAAACCATATCCAAGAAAAATGAGGTTGATTAATGGCAGTGGATTGAAAAGATGCAGCAAAAAAAAAGATGGAGGAAAAAGGCTTTCAAAATCGTTGTCCATTGAATGGAATCAAAAGGTAAGGGAATATCTGTCCCTGGGTTAGAAGACAGATTAGGCTGCACGTGGGACTTCAACTCCTAACACGCTATGGCCATCTCATCAACAGATAAAGTGGAGCCCAACACCAAGGTTGTAGTCTGTCTAGCAAGAATAACATCTTGTTGATCAACGCTTGATGAAATTGCAGTAACATGAGCTTGTGAGTTCATAATGCAGAAAGGAAGAAAAAGAAATTAAAATCCTTCCACAAACTAGGCAAAGGCAACAGAAAAAATTTTTTTGTCAGGAAGTAAAGTATAAACCAGTGGCAAAAGCAAAAAATATAAACACCTAAACATGCGAGTGCTATCTAGGCAAAGGGTGGGAATCCAATACCCAGAGAACAATTTTTTTTTAAAAAGAGAACATACACCCACTCTACTTCCCCAGGATCTGACCATGATATCGGTGGGAAGCTTTTGTCTAACAATTTAAGCCCCAAGTTTTTAAAATTAGCATACCTACAAGTACTTTATATGCCAAAAGTAAACATATTTTTCACATATCCACCCTATTGGAGACAAGTCAAACTTCGTATATGTGATTGTGTCAGCTTTACTTTTGATTAGTTAACTGACTAATACATCTGTTGTTATAAAAACAGTTTTGTCTACTAAATTTAAACTCTTTTTTTTTTGTCAGGGAAGAATAAGGTTAGAAAAATTTAATTTTAACACATTAACTGAATTAGAGAAGTTCAGCTGGATAGTAACATAAAATAGTTTGGAATTTTAGATAACTTTAAAGATAGGTATTTCCCTTCAAACTTCCCAAAATTTATAATTTCATGTTAAAGATGAGTAATGAAATATTCAAATTTTGTTTTATTATTATTTATCTGACAATAAACCTGAAACTGTGAGAGTTATTTATAAATGTTGTAGTGAAATAGTTAAGTAGACAATGTGCTAAGAAATTATTAAATGTGGTAACTTACCGTAAATAACACTTTTAAACTATTTAGCTGATCAAGGTCCTTTGCTAAGCCTTCTTTTGCCCACTTTACTAGGTAATTCTCACTAGTGAATTAAAAAAAAAACATTAAATAGAAATTCAGTCCTCAATATTTTTTTAACACTGTGAAAATAAATGAAATATTTATTAAATTTCAATTCCATACAAAAGTCAAATGGTTTAATGTTTTATAGAAAATGCTCAGCAAATATTTGTTACCAGCTTCCACTCCCATTAGTTAATTAGGTTTGTAGCTATTATTAATGCTTTTCAACACAGAGAATAAATTAGCTCTTTCTGTAAGCATATCAGCTTGATATTATTTTATATGAATAGAAATAAATTAATTGCAAATAAAATTATAACACAAAAGTACCTAATGACATATCTTTAAAGCAAAGAGTTAAATGTAACTTGGTGATTAGATTGATAACAGTCAGACAAAAAAAGTAAACACTATTTAAATTATGACTGATACACCAGATGTTGTTGCAAATGCAGTGAGGCAATGTGTAAGTCACTCTCTTTGCAAGAAGGTTTAATATGTTGTACAGGTACACATATAATACCTTAGAAGAATACAGTTAGGATGTGAAAGTGTCTTTCAACTGGACATGCACTACCACAAAACAATTATACTGCTCAACAAAAACTTAACAAAAAACTTTAAATATGGTACACATATCACTGATAGAAACAGACAGTTACAAAAACTATGAATTGCCTAAGAATGTAAGACAAATACAAGTAAGTTAGGCATGTGGGGTATGATTATAGGATACACACTACTTCAGGCTTAAAGCTAATAAAACAAAAATATCTAATTTTTCTTCTGTGTCACAATTAGCATGCAAATGAGCAAATGACAACCCTCCACTAATAGGAGTGTGACACACTCTCCTAGCACAGCTGACTCCCTCCTATAATATAGAACCCAATCTTCACTTTGAGATTAGGCAAAAAGCAAACACCAGAAGTGAGGAGGATGGTTGGGAAATGTGGACAGTGGTAAGTATCTATTGGAAAGACATTTTCAATGCAAGAAAATGTTAACTTCCAATACAATAACTGAATATGGGAAAGGGATAAAAAGGAAATTTAATAATCCTTATAAGGATTGTTCATATTAAAACATTGCAAAGGGTAGATTTTCAAATATTAGCATTGATTACAAAAGTCCAGGAAAAATTAGTTGTCCTCAAATGATTGTTCCAAAATCTTCAAACAATGTGGATAAGTAAAATAACTTGGTTTTCATTGAAAATACTTGTATTTATTAGATATAAAATGGTCTCTCATTACAGCAACAGGAGCAGGAAAAAGAAAACTAGTGAAATCCCCCTTGTCTGAAACATACAGGAAAAACTGAATATGTGTTGACCATCGATCTGAGTAATCAACTGAAGAGATGTAGAATGTGACAGACAAAAATAACAAGGTGCCAAAAAAAGAAAAGTCCAAATTGTCTTTTCCCTGATGGTATTATTCCTCAATGATATTATCAGGTTGAAAAGGAGAAGAAATTTCCAGCTGGACATATGAATCTAACTCCCTGTGTATTAAGGCTAATTCCTTGAAAGTCTTACCAGTAGTGTTGTCGACTGTAAGGGAACTACCATAGTCAATACATGGAATCGTAAACTCATACAAACTTCTCATATAATTTGGTAACAAGAAACAAATGTCATTGCAACAGCTGAATGCAAACAAAGTACAAGAAAACTGCAGAAAAAATTTAAAATGGCAAATAAACACAATCATAAACAGTAGCCACATGCAAAAAAACACACGTATAATGAAGATGTGGCAATTGAGAAAGTGAGGATTGAGTGGGAATAGCAGAGGGAGTTAGCTGTGCCAAAACTGGTGGAGAGTAGTCACATGATATAAGCATGTTCAAAAATGGTGCAAAATTGATGGGGTATATAGACTGGTGCACTGAGCATTAAAATTTTTTAGCAATGCTTAGAGGGCAGAAAGAAGATTGTGTGAGATGAGGTAATACAATATTGGAAAATTCAGCTAAGTTTATCAATGTCTTTCCTGTGTGAATAAATTTTGAATTGGAAGCAAAATAGACAATTCTCTGTACAGCAAACAATGTAATATGATATGTTATTTGATAAATTAAAACTATGGCTTTCTATTGGTTATAAACAATATAATATTAAAAATCAGAGAGAACTATTGGAAATTTCTGAAAGAGAGGATGTGACAGGTGGGAATAGCAACCAAGGTCTAGTTTTCTATCTTATGATTCTGTAGCCAAATAAAATTGAAGGCTATAAAAATGATGCTTTACCTAAGTGATGACAACATTATAATAGGTAATTTACATTAAATTTCCCACTTCTTAGAGAGGTGGTAAATAAATTAGTAAAGAGGGGATACCTAGAGAGCAAATTTCACAATTCTCATAGTAGGGGAATTAAGGATTTTGTTTTAATATTGCCTTATAAAATTAATAATTTAACACTTGTGTAATATTAAAATTTGGATTATTAGCTACATTTTTATGTCAAGTTTATTGGTATACCATGATAAGAAAGTTGTTTAATTCAATTTTGAATGAAAGCCAGTAAAACTCATGACATGCAGAAAAAGATGCCCATAGCAAAAAGGTTAATATCTAGATTCAGAACTTTATCAGTTTAAGGTTAAACAATAATTCCGATTTGTTTTATACCAGTGAGGCCTGCATATTGAGTAATTGTAAGTTTCTGCCTGCTATGAAACTCACTGTAAACAAATGACCAAAAAATATTGGGGAGCATCACTCATTTTCTTTGTAAAATAAATTGGGGGCCTTAATAATAATTAGTGGATTTAAATGTAATATTTATTCTATTTTGTTTAAATTTTGTGTGTGTGTGTCCAACATGTTATTGACCAGGTAACTAACCAACAAGGAACCATAAGCAATGTGACGTATAAATTGGAAAAATGTATTAACTTGTACATTTACAAAAGTACATTAAAAACAATATACATACATTTTTGCATGAATTACAAAACTTAATACTTAATATTAGAAACTAGCACTACTGCCTTCAAAACAAAGAAATATTAAATTTGAAGCTACCTTTAGCAAAAATTATATAAATCAGAAATGAAAAGTGCAAATACACTTTGTGACCTTGCCTGATAAACCTAGATTCTTTGGCATCATACAATGTCATCAGTAGGTCTGCATCATCTCCTACTCTACACACAAAGTTCTTAACAGTGACATACAGACTATGGCAGTAACAATATGAAGACGTCTGGTTCTGGACATCCAGTTTTGACTGAAAGATATTGAAAAGCTGAGTTTGGAACAAAGGACAGCACTTGGGAAGTCATTCATGAAATTTGGAAAATGCTGCTGCAATTTTATGAATTTTAGATTTTGGTCTTTAAATCTTCAGTACAAAAATATTATACTAATAACAAATTTTTCTTTTTGCAGTTACTCAGATTTTTTTCAGCCCTCAGAAACAAAATGACAAGAATGAATTAATTTACTATTGTTTCACTTTTGCTGGGCCCAATTCAAAACTTTATCTGATCATATTATATTGTCAGAAATAACTATATTCTTTTTTTTTTATTCAAGTCTAAGCTCTTGAAAGTCAGTGATAAATCAAGAAGTAGATAAAGCTACAACTACAAAACTTACCAATGACCTCTGTTGTTTTATCCTTCGGGTTGCAGCTTCATGAGCTCGATACAGGCTTATAGTGCTGGTAGTATCAGGGTTGAGGATACTACCACATTCATCTCTGACTACCAGGTCTAAGTCCAGCAATCTGTAAACAGATTTGAATTAAGTATTTTAGTTCATCCATTTATTTCATTCTATAATGGAATTAACAAATATAGAATCCCACAGAATCTTATTATAACAGTAAAATCCATGAAGATTACTTTTTACTCTTACATTCAGCCCAACCAAATTAATGCTTTATTATAGTAGTACTATGCATTTCTATTAAGTTTAATAGTAATACTAACTGTAACAACTTAAAGGATTGGTAAAATGTTAGAATATTATGTTATTCATTTTGTTTAGTGATTAGCCCAATCAACGAATATACTTCTGGTGGGAACAGATTTATTGTAGACAGCCTCTCACACATGCATATGCTCTTGTGAGCACTTAGATGTAAGCATGTTTTCATCTTTAAGTGTCTTATGAAATGTGATTATCTTGAACAGTTATATCAGTTTATGGATTTTCCTTAATGTGATAATTTTCTTTAAATCACGACTGTATATCAGAAGAGCATACTTTTGTATTTTCAAAATACAGACTGAAATAGTTTTGTACACAAAGGGCTTGTACACAAAGAAAAGTCACCAGAAAAGCAGTCTTGAGCAATATCAGAATGTTATGCAGTGCAAACGGTCTATATTACACACTGCACATGTAATACGGCAAGAACTACTCGCTGAAATCAAGGAATGTAGTCATGCAACAATCCTCATAGATGACACCACAGTAGAACAGCTAATTATTTATATATCTGATACATAAAAGAATCAAAAGAAACTTTCCTGTCAATAATTCTGCTTCAATAATCTACTGCAGGAGGTTACTACATGGCTTTAGATGAAGAAATGAGAAAACTTGGAAATGAATGATTAGAAAGAAACTGGTTGGTAAGACTTGGCACAGATCATGCTGCAAACATGGTAGGAAAAAAAAATAGACTGACTGCTAAAATGAAAAGAAATGTCACAAATTTGAGTGTTTTAAGTTCTGTGAAACATGTTAAGTACTTAGATGAATTAGATCAAGATGTCAAGAAACTGTATAAATTTTACAGGAATTTACTCAAAAGATTGAGGTAGTTAGGACTTGTGTCAAATGTTCTGGAAACAAAGTTCTTGAAATTTCAGTACTTACATCAAATTTGCTGGGTTTCTAGTAAGGTTGGAGCTCTTACTGCTGTTGTGAAAAAACTATAACACAGCAGTAGTTCATTTAGAGAATATAAATAATGTGAAAAGAGATGCTGTTCTAACTAATGGAATTTTAAGAAAAACATTTTTCAAAGTTTGCATTTTCTACTTGATATTTTGTGTAAATTAAAGAAGTTTTTGGCATTTCTGAAAGAATGTTTTCTTCTCAGTCAAGTTGAGGTTTACATAAAGAGAGCTCAACTGCTATGAATGGAAAATACAATGAAATCCAGCTTTCAAACATCAATGATGCAAGCTTTGATTCAGCAAGGAAGAGAATTATCAATGATGGAATGAAATATCTTCAGGAATGGTTTAAAGAGCAAGAAAATTAGGTAGTAAAATCTTCATCAGTGTTTGACACTATTATTTGAAAATAAGCTTCAAGAGTCTGGGAAAAATGATATTGAATTCTCTGTTCAGTACTTTTAAAGATATCTTTTACCACATTTCATGGGAGAGTAAAATGAAATCTCTTTTGAATGAATGGTAAGATTTCAAATTTTGGGATAGGGCTTAAAAATTGAAGAACTACTTGAAAAGACACTCTCAATTCAAGGCAGATTTCCTGTTCGTAGCAATTTTGCCAACATCTACAGCCTCATGTGTACATGGTTTTAGCCATATGAATCTAATTAAACACAACAAACAAATATGTCTAGAGGAATCAACCTTAAATTACTTGATGGTGATTCATCTCAATTGACCTGAGTTTCAAGACTATCAGCCACAAAAAACTGTTGATAGTTGGTCTCTTGGAACCAAAATATCAAGACATACTCAAGGGCATATGAGATGAAAGTTGCCTGAAAAAGAATATTGAGAATCATGTCTGAAGCACAACAAAATGTCATGATTGGTATATAATAATAATTTTTTTTCATGCAACATGAAAAATATCCCATATTTTAGCTGGCTACTAGAAAAATTCGCTCTCAATAAGCCCTGAATAAGTCATATCTGTCACATATGAACCATTTCACAACTACTATAATCTTTTCAAAGAATCTAACTTGATAATTGTCAGCTGTATTACCTATGTATGGGAAATCTCTGCAAAGGAAAAAGAGGCATAAATTAGCTTTTTAAACCATAATGGTCTTTAGCACTTTGAAACCTAGATGTGTTGATTTGATACTCCTGTTGTATGGTTTATTACATTACATTGTGAGAAAAAAATACTGGAAAAAATAATTTGAAACTTTAGAAGTACTTTACATAGAGTGTGTGGCTTCTGTAAATAAAAAAAAAATATTATTTTTATGTGATACTAGAATAACTTGCAGCTTTCAAATTTAAAGAACTTTTATTGTGATATGTTTTTAAGAAACATTTAAAAATGCTTCATTTGTTGTAAATTTTAATGACTGAATTTTTGGTCTTACTACATTCTTTTAAAACTTTCTCACAGTTTTAAGTTTTGTAAAACTGTAAATTTTACCTTTGTTTTGATTTGAAAAACAAGATATGCAGTTTCACTGGGTTTATAATAACCAATATAATAATAATTATAATGCCAAAATTATAAGCAAGTCAACATTGTTTTAATTATTATTAGTCAGAAGGTATCACTTAATATACATATGAAGTTTTAAACACATTTTATATTAATATATATTGTTGTTTTTATATTTTTTTTCAATGATTTTCTTTGCCTAGTTAAGCAGTTACTTGGGTGATAAGACTTAATGCAAATGAGGCCTGACACAGTGACACATGAGCAAAATGAAACTTGATACAGTCAAGTACAAAATGATTTAACTAAACCTACCCAATCTTGTTCCACAAAAAACATTTATTTCCTATTATACTGAAACATTCTAAATCAAATGAAATGTAAGATAACCAAAAAAATTAGGTTTGTACTTGTAGCAAAAGCTGTTCACAAGCACCTTTTCTTCTAGCAACAATTACAAAGCTAAAATCTTATCACTCTGTTCCAACCTTTACACAAACTGCTGCTGAACAAGAAGCATTAATGCTTTACAGTTTAAACAAACAGGAAAAAAAAGTTTTCATGACATACTTAGACCAGTAGCTTATGGCTTCTCAAACCTCAGATATAGGCCATTATATCACACCATGACAACCGAAGTTTAGAAACAGTGATTGAATAAAATTTGATAAAACTATAAGTTACAAAGGCAAATTAGCACTATTTTATTCAAAACTATTATGATTTTCCTCATAGGAATCTACAGGTGCTGAATTATACTCAATAAATTCTCAAACGCTAAGTATGTTGTTGGGAGCATGCTGAAATTGATTTTTAAACTTTTATATCTATAATTACAGAACTAAAACTTTTTTATTAAATAAATTTCAACTGCAAAGTATTATATAGTTTTTGATTTGTGAAAAATGACAAGTTCATTCATTAGTTCATTTTCTTAGTTCTGACAGTAAAATTCATAAACAGTTTGTCTACAGAAAATTATGTATTATATTCAAGTAAAAATCATTTAATACCCTTGTTAAGGAGGTTCATGTATTATATATAATTTTACAATAATGAGGATAATGAAAAACAACATTTGATATGAATTTTATAATACTAATTGTTCTCGAAAAACAAAAACAAAATCCATTTTCCACTCTGTGAGGAAGACTTTTACACAAGTCTTCATGTTAAATATTTTTTTGCAACTATCTAACCTTATTTCACCACTATTCTTAGTTAATACTATTACACCAGCACAAGAACTGAACTCTATAGTGATTAGATACATAACCATATCAAAATCAGTTATGTTTCTCATTTACAATAATAAAATATATGTATTCCACTACTGAGCATCTATTTTATCAAACAAAATCTAACATCATCTCTATAATTTAATTACATCAGTAAAACTTCAATTACCAGAAGTTTAACACTAGCTTCAGTAACTTATGTTAGATTAATAATGCTTGGAGATGGCTTGAATGGGTAATGAAGAAAAACTTTAATATAAGTTTAACATAACAGCAAATGTAAAACGTTTCGACAAGAGTTTGTCAT
>NW_013666884.1:212722-220111 GCF_000517525.1 Limulus polyphemus | reverse complement strand
CTAATGATGAATAAACAGCACACTACTTTACTTGTTTTACAAATAATATAATAAATGTATACTCGAAACAAGTTAAACATATGTACAACAAGTCTTTACACTATAGAGATTACAGGCATATCATAAACACTCTTTATATATAGTTTTCTTCTTGTCAAAACTCCACTTAGGCCTATTCAATTACTTTAGAATTTCAGTTGACAAGTTGAACTATCTTCTCTATATTACTATTGTACTACTTTCCTGTGTGTGATTCACTTACAGTTGTGCAGCAAGTTACTGTAATTTGTTTGGTCTTCGTTCTTCTGAAGATCCTGTGTTCATTTTGTCAAAGTGTACCCAGGCTGATTCAATTACTTTAGAACCACGCTTTGACGGAATTAAATTATCATTCTTATCTTTTTTTATACTGTTAGTTTCACTCTAACATATTAAATGTTAGGCCTGTCACATCTACAGTACTTAACTTCACACAGCTATATTCTCTTTTGCTATTATCTGTCTATTGTTGTCTGTCTGCTGCTTCCCGCTTGTCTCAAGCTATTTATAGCTTCATTACATAGTCGTCTGGCCACTTTCTATATTCTTGACACCAATTAGTTATTAACAAAACCTTCTACAATCGTCTGTTGAACTCTTATTATAACAAAACTTAAAAATGATAAAGTATTCACTAACAAATATAAATTAATCACTAATATTTCAACCAAACAGTCTTTTATATCATGACAACATAGAAGAAAAAATACAATTCTCACCTGTGCATTATAAATATTTTTGTTTAATATTTTTACTGACAAGCCCTGGGCTTTCAATGGAAAAAAAAAAGGAGGAAATGATTTCACAGTGTTTGAAAAACAAATTCCATAACCAAAGAGATCCCAAATATTCAATATAGTAAATGTATGAAAGAGAACAACTTACACTTTTACCGCTAAATAAACTGATGGAGAATATAAGTTTGATTTTAACCCTTTAGCAATGGGTATGTCAAAGTGCACATGTCATAACTTTTTATAAAGTTACATTGAAAACTTAATTAAGCTACTTTATAATCAAAATACATAAATACACTTGCCATCAAAATGTAGCTAATAAAACAAATTTTAATATTACATAAGTTTTAAGTTCTTAATTTTATAAGGAAATTTATTTTAAATCCCCAATTTTTTTCAGTGTGAGAATTGTGACATTCGCTCTCTAGGTCTTCCCTCTTCTCAAATTTATTTATCACCCCTCCGAGAGGTATGGAATTTCATGTAAATTACTTACTATAATATAGATATTACTCAAGCGAAGCATAATTTTTATAGCCTTCAATGTTATTTGTTTACAAAGCCATACACTAGAAAATCAGACCCATTTGCCACACCCACCTGTCACAACCCCTCTTTCACAAATTGCTAATAGTTCTCTCTGATACTTTATACTATATTATTTATAACCAATAGTAAGCCAAAGTTTGAATCTATCAAATGATGTATTATATTATGTAAGTTTCTGTACAGAATACTGTCTATATCATCTCCAGTTCTATACTTCTTTCTCATGGGAATCAAATTGAGCAGTCAACACTCACACTTTGTATAACTACAGACAAAGTTTTAGTAAAAACACCTGATTGAAAATTTTGACCTTTTTCTACAGAAGGCTTTTAACGTTCATTGAAAGCTTGCCAAATTTCATAAAGATACATTAAGTACTTTAGGAGTTATAGTATGTGTATCACTAAGGCTACACGGTGGTTACAAGGTTGTGTAAAATACATAATCTCATTGCAACAGGGTTAAAAAATATACAATTACAACAACAGACAGAAATTTGTAAAATATAACAGAGGGTTTTATTAAGTTATGGAATTTAAGTAACTAAATATTAATTAAACAAACAAATAATTTGTTAAGAAATTATTGGTATGTCACAGCTGTGTACCAACAGACTTGATAAGATTTGTTTAAAATGTAAGCCCAGATTCAAGAAGTGAAAATCTACCATATGCATACTACAAAATAATTTTATTTCAAGAATTGAGAAATTCTACACATAATATTGAAAATGTATACATTCTACATTATTTTGTTTCAAGGTAAATGTAATGGTGTTAAAAGCTGCTTTGTACTTCCATAGTTTGTACATTTAAAAAAAGAAGTTAAATTTGAAACAAAAAATCATTTTAATTTGAACATGTAAAACTGTGTAAATTGAAAGTTTAAAAACACACTTCCAAATAATTGAAATATCTGAAGTGCAAAATAATTTTTAAGTATATCTGTATTTAATTCTCATACATTGAATCTTAGAATTCCCCATGTTGTTGTGTGCTTATATTTTAACCAACTAAACTAATGCTCCTCCTAACTTATCTTTGTATGAATTCCACAATAGATAAAAGTTCATCAAAAAGTTCCTTGGAAAATTAGTTCAAACAAAAATAAATTAATCAAAGCATTAAGTGAAATACTTACCTTGTAATATTATGTGGTACACTATCATATGTCTCTAAAATTAGGATTGATAATACCATATAATGTCAGCAAGGTCTGAACAACAGACAACAGTTAATTTATAAAATGATCATTCACTAATAATTTTGGAGTAATATTGAAAATGGCTCAAATAACTATATATCTACTTGTTTTAAGAGATAAAAATGCAAATGTATTATTATGATCAAGCATTTACGTGTTAAACTCAGTAACAAAATTTTAATAATATCCATTTACAATTTGCTATACTGAGAAACGTAAAATTCTTTATTGTATAAAAACAGTTAAAAGAATCCTTTGTTAGCATTTTTTACTGAAAGTTTTTGGCAACTTGGATCTCAAACATTCTCACTTCATTCTGCAACTGCTATTTTAAATAATTTATTATGTATGGACCACTAAAAAAACTTTTGCTGAAAAGCTTAATCTTACTTATTCTTTGAATATTCATATACTGTAAAAATAACGTCCTCATACGTAAAAACAAAATCTCTGAGATATACAACTCAAAGAGTAAGCAAAATCAATTCTCAAACTACTTTTATAAGTCTTAAATTATGGTAATTAAAGTTAAAGGTACAAACATCAATACTTACGCATTTCCAATGTCTATTTTCACTGTTGCTTTCTGTTTAATTTCTTTCAATTCATCCTGAAATGTAAATATGATAAAATTATTATAATTCCCTTATTTTTCTTAAATATAGTAAACACAGAAAGCTATCAAACAGAGAATAAATGTTGCACTTGAAATAACTGCTATAGTTCACCTATGGTAGCTAGTAAAAAAATGCATCTTTACTTAGATGCAAAATGTTGTCAACTTTTGTCTGTCATGAAACTGTGGTGTCAACAGGATTCCTGCTCTTATATTCATTTTACGTGGATGTGCTTTATCCTACTTCAACAACCACAACTAAGTTAATACAGAAATTAAAAGTTAGCCAGTTTAAATGAAGACCTCAGAAGTTGTATTTTTTTCCTTACTTGTGCTTGCTTCTTTTCCTTTGCTGTCCTTATTCACTTTAAACTCTGCCTAAAATTTCTTAAATCTGCCATGCACTGCAGATACTTGATACTTTCCTGTTGGACATCAATGCGTCTGAATACCAGAGACTAAGTTATTAAGTTAAATTTTGATGATCAAGGTTTGTTTTTAGAAAGTTTAATGTGAAAACACTTTTCTATCCACTTGACTTTCCATTTCTGCAAAGTTTTCAAACTATGATCATGAAAGGATGCTTTCTAAGATGATATAGAACTTGCAGTGGAGAGAAGGAGGCTGTGGTTGAGTTGATGACACTTCTGAGAACTAGCTAGATGCTCTATCCTGGATCAAGAACTTTCACCAGCCATGGCAATAGTTATGCACACATTCTTGACCTGTCTTCAAGACCACAGTCTGAGAAATAGTTAGAGGTACCCCTGCTGCTGAGATCCAACCTCTAATCTTTACCTCCTAAATGCAGGAGCCTAAGATGCTACAAAGAAGACATGGTGGTGGTGATCAGTTTGTACATCCTGTGATTAACTGCAATGGTTACTATGGGACTCTTGGGTGTTCATTAACTAGCCCAGGTATCGATAGGTATTACGAGTCACCCATGACTATGAAAAAGGGTGAGATGCATATAATAGACAATGAGATGCAATGCTATCAGTCAGAGTAGCTAGTAACAGAGATAGTTTTGGAATTTGATTACCAAGGACCCCTAGGCCTAGAGCTCTATCTGATATGGGCTAGGTGTCAACATGCAGAATTTTGAGCTTCTATTCTAGTAGAAAAAAGTTTTATACACTGAAATTACCATCAACATGCAAAGGAATGAATAAAATTAATGTATTCACATACAAAAATGCAAAACATGATATATCTACATCATTTAAAGATGACTGATCAAGCAAGGCATCTGACATAACTAATAGTTTGAAAGTACTGCTTTGAAATTAGGAAGCCAGGGAGCTTTATAGGAAACACAATGTGAGAGAGAAAATAATTGTAGCTTTCAGACAATGTATTCACAACTTAGTTTCAGAAACTTAGAAATTATCAAACAAATAAGGCAGAAAGTTGAGTTTTACAGTTTTGGACAATACCAATTTAAACATTCACCCTTTTCAAACTACTTGAGCTAGAATAAACAACAAACATGTACAAAGACAACAGATTCACATTTTTTTCCATTCTTGGACAAGCTTTATCTTCACAGATACAAAGTTTAATTCAGTATTATTTGCCAAATAAAAATTACAGTTGAAAGCACAAAAATAAAAATTAGGGTGAAAAATTAGAATTTTTTTCAACACCTAATCTCTATGTTAAGGAGACACATTTGGTGGGTTGATTCCCAAACAAAGCTTTCTGATACTCACATTTTTTATATCCTGAATAAATATTTGAACACCTTGTGATACATGGTATCTGGATTGCCCACCAACATAGTCTATTCATGCTATAAAGGAGTAAAACCCATACCCCTAAACCAAAATTCCACACATAACATGGCAGTGTCTGCACATGTTATACCCTACAAGATCCTGTTCCTCACCTCTATAAAGATGTTTTCTTATGGTTCTCATGATTTCTGTTGGTAGAAATGGCCAAGGAAGGCTCAACGAAGCTTACTTGCTGCTGTTTGTTTGAAGTTGAGCACAAAGCTACACAATGGGCTATCTGTGCTCTGCCCATTACGGGTATCGAAAACCGGTTTCTAGCGTTGTAAGTCCGCAGACATATCGCTGTGCCACTGGAGGGCACTTGCTGCTGTACCTGCCTAAACATGAAAATTTACTATTTTATGCAAGACAAGCCACCTAAATTCTGCATCTACATAGCCAACTACTATTGGAAGGTGAGTCCTTTTGGCAGTAAAGTGTGGTTTTCTTTTAGGTTAACAGATCAAGCTCTTTATTGGAGAACACTTGTTTGGTTCTAACTTGCATACTGGAAACCATGAAACTCCTTTAAAACCTACCCAAACTCCCAAATTTGGTCTCAATGATTCATAGAATGCTTCATTGCTACTTAAATAACCAAAATGTAGTTACATCCTGTATTTCTGATGAATCTAAAAATTCTTTGGTTATTAGTTTACCCTATATGGGTAAATATTCTTTGATTACTAAGAATTGGCTGAAAAATGTTCTTTGTAAGATATACCTGTAACTGCACCCGAGGGGTATTTTTAAACCTAATTGTCCCTTTAGTTCTTTTCTTAAAATTAAGGACCAAATTCCATCTTTTCAATCTTCTTTTGTTGTTTATAAATTCACTTGTCCCTACTGTCAGAAAAGTTACATTGGTTCTACCAAAAGAAAATTATTCACACATGTAAAAGAACATGTCAATGTAAGATAAACAGTTTAAGTCCAATATACTTAAACATGCCCGAGGTGAATATGACGTTTCTGCCCATTCTAATCTGTTTAAGATCCTGGCTAGGGCCAATGATTTCAACTAAAGAAGAGTTTGCTGATATGTAAACTGAGACCTGAAATCAACATTTTCAGTTTTGCTAGTACTCCAGTGTTAATTACTTAGCTTTATCACTATGGGCTCAGTCAAATTAACCGACTTCATAACCATGGAGTACTCATTACAGTTTCAATACTATAACTTTTAACACAGTACATGTATCTCCATCAAATCTAGCAGACTTTCAGTAAACATTACAAGTTTTTGTTCACAAAAAATCAGATTTCTAATGAAGCAGTTCTACTAAAGATTTTCCCATGAATATATTGCTTATTTTTTTCGACTAGTCCAAGTTAAAAGTGATCTTCATGTTAAGATTAAAAATAATTCTCTTTATCTTAAAAATTTTAAATTTTATTTGTGTAATCTCTAAAACATCATAAATAAATTTAAAATGTTTGTAACTTGAAACAACATTTATTTATCCTAAACAGCTTTCAACTTATAACAGTATACACCTGTTTACACTTAAATTTTATTCTCTTATTGCCCTTTGAACTGTATCTACCTAATATTTGCACCATACAAGTTGTAAATCACTTGGCAAACATATAGCTCACGTTATGCTATTGAATTATATAATGCACATGAATGTTATTTTTATTATTATTATTCTTTATTTTACCTAATCTAACCTTAATTAACCTAAAAAGTTTCCAATTTTTACATTTTAGTTACTTTTATAATAATAGATAAAGAATACACATGAAAAACAAGAACAAAAGTACTTACCTGTATCTTTTTTTTCCTGTCCACTGTCGATGACACTTAACTCTACTTTTTTATACTAATGGTAGTATTGCACAAATAATTTTTTATTTAAGTAAATAATGCACCAAAGAACACAGAATATAGTCTATAGTTTCATACAAATTAGCAACTCAAATTACTGATACTGACAAGCTAGAATATAAAATAAAGAGTCTGTTATCTTTTGAATTTGCTAAGATATTGCTCATATAATAAATCAAACACAGCCACCCACCTCTTTCCATTTTTGGAAACGCTCCCTTATATACGCTTACTTCTGTATATAACATGAATAACCAATCAAAAGCTCATTTTAAATTCTTAGGATGCCATCTCTTTCTTTCGAACCAATATTTCAAGGAGGTAGATTATGTCTTTAATCTGCTCAAAATTTAATATTTTTTTAGGCTGAAATACAGCTTAGTTACTAAGCTTGATAAATTGTAGAGGAAGTCTATGGTAATGATATAGTAATTTCTGATTTTTTGGTTATTCAACTGCATATTCTCCACATGCAAAATTTTAAAAAGCTTAGCAACCTACGTCAAGCAGCAACTGAGTACAAAGATCGTAACTAGAAGAGATAATTGTTTTCTTTACTTCTTTATTTCCTGTTCTATGTTTTAAGAAAAATAAGTTTAGAACTTTTTTTATTTCTAAATAGCAATAATCTATATA
>NW_013666884.1:209577-212054 GCF_000517525.1 Limulus polyphemus | reverse complement strand
AAACACAGCCAAGACAGGCCACTTTGTAAAGACTAAAGGTCAGTTTTAAATTATTGGATACGATAACATGAGTGCACGTGTGCCGCATCATTTTAACTTCTGTATTGTTAGCTAAGCATGGCTTAAAAGTCAATATAATAAAAATAATAAATATATATAAAAATATAATGTTATGATATTTAAGATATTTAGTCTAAACATTTATGTTTTCATGTTATAATTTGTTGTTATTCTAGAATGAAAGAGACATAATTTATATTTATTTCCTTATTTTTTTTATGGTGGTTGCGAGATCAGTCAAATCTACCGAACCCATACATAGATTCGTTACTAAAAATAACAGATAAAATATAAAGTTTTTTCTTAAGAAACATTTGATAATGATTTGGACATGATAAAGATTTTGCATGTGAAATTCGAAATTTTTTTGATGCATAAAAGTATTTTTAATCCTAAAATGAAAATTACTTTGCATATTGGATAGGCAACATGCAAAAATAAAATAAAAGGCATTAGATAAACATTGCTTTACAAACCTTAAAACTTAATAAAAAAATTGTATATTTTGCATATGAAACCATTGTAATGTTTACTGATAATATGACAAATTTCGTTAACATACGCTTACTAATTTAAAATTTATAGCATGAAAACTATTACAAGCACGGGGTCAGCCCGAGGGACCAAGCCCATGTTGAAAGAGTTAAGGAAAACAGTTTCTCAGATACATAGGAGTAGACATACTGATACCAGGTACATGTCTGCACAGTTTCACAGTAGTAGTAAAAATATTTTTATTGCCTTCAATCTTATTTGTTTCCAGAGTTATAAACTACAAAATCAGACCCCTCCATGTCAAGCCCACCCGTCACATCTTCTCTTTCACAAATTGTCTACAGTTTTCTCTGACTCTTTATACTACATTATTTATAACCAATAGAAAGCCAAAGTTTTATCTAAGAAATGATGTATTATATTATGTTGTTTTCTGTACAGAGACTTGTCTATTTCAATTCTAGACAAGCTTTATTCCCATGGGAAACACATCAATAAGCTTAGCTGAATTTGAACAGCTCTTGCCACATAGTTAGAAAGCCTTAAAATTATGATAGTTATATGACATTGTCTGCTTTTTGTGTGTTACTATTCTGTGTTCTTAGGTATATTATTTAATTAAATAAAAATTTAATTAGAGTAGCAGTACCCTTAGTATAAAAAGTAAGGTTTAGTTTTAACAACAGTAGAGAGTAAAAAAAAAAGAAAAAGAAGACCAAATAAGACTATATTTCTTGTTTTTCATGTGTATTGTTTATTATTATTATAAAAGTAACTAAAATGTAAAAATTTGAAACTTATTATGTTAGATAAGGTAAGATATAGAAAAAAATAATAAAGATTTTCCACAAGGTATGCTCATATGCAGCTTTTGAGTAGCTCATGCATTATGTAATTGGACAGGTTAACATGAGCTACACCTTCGCCAAGTGATTTACTACTTTTGTGGCAGGATTGTTAGTTAGACACAGTTTAATGGGCAATAAAAGAATAAAATCTAAGTAGAAACTGAGTTTTAAGCTATATAGAATAAACAAATGTAGTTAAAATTTGAAGTCATTATAGAAAGATAAAAAGATAGAGTTAAGGTAGAGAAAATAATAAATAAAATATAAAGTTTTGCTGAAAACAAATGTCTGAAATTTATTTAGTACGTTTTAGAGATTATGCAAATGAAACTCACCAATTTTTAGATACAGAAAAATATTTTTAATCTTAACATGAAAATCACTTTGCTCTCGGAGCAGTCAACACTTTGACTCCATATATTCATGGAGAAATTTTTAGTAAAACTATCTCATTAGAAATCCTGATTTTTTTTCCACAAAAGACTTATAACATTAACTTAAAGCTTGCAAAATTTCATGGAGATACACAAACCATATTAGAAGTTATAGTATGGAAAAATCTAAAGGTCAATTTGGTGTCATGAACTTGGTCGAACTTACCTAGTA
The DNA here is from genome assembly GCF_000517525.1 of Limulus polyphemus. Classification (NCBI taxonomy): domain Eukaryota; kingdom Metazoa; phylum Arthropoda; class Merostomata; order Xiphosura; family Limulidae; genus Limulus; species Limulus polyphemus. Next base: position 210,045 of record NW_013666884.1, on the reverse strand, counting down.
CGTAGTGAGACTTAAGAGGTTAATCTAACGTTTCTTAAACATTTCTAGCATTGTAAGTATGCAGACATACATACTGCTGTGGCAATGGGGGGGGGGGCTTTACTGAATTGATGCAGTTAACAAAACTTTTGGACTAAAATGATCAATTAAAATTTAGGAAATGATATGATTTATAATGGAATAGATTAAAAACTACATAGTTACTTACTACAGGTAGTGTTCCAGACAAAATTTGACGTCGCCAGTCTATGAGTTCATACATCATATTCCTTATTGTTTCAAAGTGAGGATTGTTTGTCTATGTAAAATAAAATATAAATATATTTATACATTATGAATCCTTCTACTTCTTGCCTCTGGTTTCTACCTGTTTTCATGCAATTAACAAAAAACTATATTGTTTACACAAAACAAATCTTATAACTATATATATATATATATATATATGTACATTTTTACTAAACATTA
>NW_013666884.1:208410-209306 GCF_000517525.1 Limulus polyphemus | reverse complement strand
TACATTTTTCTAAAACATTATATGCAATTACTAGTTGCTAAGTAAAAAAACCTAAAACAATTAATAATAATAATAATTGAAGTGTATTTTCCAAAAGAAAAATATTCTTTGTACACTTTTGTTTATACAAAACTTACAATGAAGGTAGAACAATTACACTAATTTAATGTGTCATGTTTCAATAGCAAATTAAAAAATAACCCAGGACAATTTTACATGTAGGCACTATATTTAATAAGTTTGGGCTATTTCTATTTATAATCAGCAGAATTCACACATCACATGAATCAAACTCAAATAATTGAACTATAATTGTAATTTGTGTTTGTAATGATCAACCTGTAACACTTATACTGAGATTTACAAAGATTAATTTTACATAGATAATTAACAGATGTGACTGCACAAAGAGAAAATGAAGTATAATGAGCTATGATACAACAACTACACAAATTTGATGAGATCATCAGTAACTAAAAATCTCATTTGACTTCCAAAAATGTGTTTAAAATTATTTTTCAGATCCCAATAATCACTATGGGGTATACATAAGAAAAACAAATTTGTAAGAGATGCATCTACTGGTTCAAGTTAATTAAAATCAACCATAAGAACTATGATGTGAATATTATTATTATTATTATAAGAAACTTAGAATTTGCAAAATATCAATATACCAGTTTTAATTCTCTAATGTACAAAGTTTCTTTTAAACAAAAGATTGTAATACTCCCAGTGCTACACTGGAACTTGAAATTATAAAAATATCATTACAAACCCTCTTGCAGTGCTGATAAATGTTAAGCAAGTTTTCTACACCTGGCTTTAGATGTTCCATTATATATAATATATATATATATATATATATATATATATACTAAGATAAGAAACAAAAC
>NW_013666884.1:186342-208389 GCF_000517525.1 Limulus polyphemus | reverse complement strand
TTACTTAACTACCACGTCTAGTATAGTCTATATATATATATATATATATATATATATATATATATATCAATAGAGAACAAACAAGCAATCACATGAAGTCTCATTCCCAATGAGGGCAGATGAAATGATAAACAACTTTTGAATGTTGATGGTTAGAAATGATTTCTCCTTGTATACTATTAAATTTTGTAGCATTCATAGCAAAGAACAAATGTAAAAAGAAAATTGCAATAGTCTACCTAATCAAATATATTATTAAATATAATGGAAAATGTAACACTGAATATTATTAAGACTTTCCTTACCTGGAAACGTACTTCAGATAGGTACCTCTCCACAGAACTGAGAGCTATTACCTCGTACAACTGCCAAAAAGATTTATGCACAAGTGTCAAGCCATGAATAAAATTCCTACCCTTCACATATTAATGTGTACTGCACAAGTCTATAATGCACTCAGCATTAGACTATAGCCCTCAACCAAAAAGGGGGGGCAACACATCCTCCTTGTGCAGCACTTTTCTTCAGCACACTGTGTATACCAAAGGCTCATTCTTGATGAGGTAAAAGAGACACACCAGAAGTGGGGAGGAAGGGTGAGTGGTTCTGTGAAGAGGTGACTATCCATCTGAAATACATTTTCGGGTAAAAAATGTTAGCTTCAGAAAAATTACCTCTCCACAGAACTGAGTGCTAGAATCTCACATTGATAGAATAACTTAAAGAATGCTATAGATAAAGAAAATAACAACATGAAAAAGAGAAAACTCATGGAGTATGTCACTAACTGAGGTATAGAGGCCAAGGGGGGCATCACTCAGTGGAAGACTGCATTCATCACTCGCAGAAAATACTCTATTTGCCCAAAAAATATGGTAGAGCAAAAGGTATTGTCCAAAAAAATTTTCTGCATAAAGCTAGAGTTGCATAATGGGTAGAATGTAAAAACTGCCCAACTGGCCTGTATATCTCAGAGGATCAGTAGACTATGCATGTGCAGTGTGACTAGCTCAATAAGCCAAGCTATACAGTATGTAAAAAATATGTGAAAGACCTACTAGAAAAGGCAGGTGCAGGGATGTATCATCCCAGATCCATGTGTGAGTAGAACACTAGATCCAACTGACTGGCATAGCCACAAGACACATTCTTGTTCTTAGTGTAGGGAGTGGCCTTTACTACACAACCAGTTGAACATACCAACCCTACTTCCAACTGAGGGGTGCATCTACTTGTTTTCATACCACTTCAATGGGGCATATTGATCTCTTCAGTAACATAAGACATGGGTTTTCCCATTCCATTAGAGGAAATGGAATGGAGAAAGTTGCATTGGGGAGAACATTAGAGAAGTATGCAAACCAAAAAGGAATCATCTCCTCTGCAAAAAGTGCTATACTGATAGACCATGTAATGAGTTACCACAAATAGCAACTGCAGGTATTTACCAGGTGTGAATGTAAAATCAAAGCTGACACTGTAATTTTTTTTTCCTGGAGTAAGGCCTGCCAGGTAAAATATGTCTCCCCATTTCAACAGTAGAAACTTAACAAAGGAAGATGAGTTTAACACAATCTATTATCCCCTACTTGATATGGATTTTTGGAGATAGAGGAGTATTCGTTATGAGTCAGTATTGGCTATGTGGTGGGTTACATCAACTCCAATACATTGAAATAATGTGGTTGTTAGAGCTGAAAAAAAAGAACAAAATCAAACACTCAACTCCATAAAGATTCAGTAAAGATGGAAAAATAGCAACTGGAGGGAGATGAAAACTAGAGACAAATGAAACAGCAGTGTGGTATAAGTAATGTGACACAAAGATATCAAGAGTCATTCCACATTATTGCCTGCAAAATCTAATTAAGGAGATATCAATGGCTAAAGACAAGTGAAATCATGATTATAAACTTGATGGGAGGTCATATGAAAAAGATGAAAGATGTCATCATCCATAGAGAAATAAACTAGTTGAATGATTTTTTAACCCAACTGCTCAAAGAAAAGGGAAGAAAATAAGTCATGAGAGGAAGAGGAATCCCACAGAAAAAAAATGTTAATTACCTGAAAGGGAGTAGTACAAGCAAGAGAAGAACAAACTGCTTGAATAGGACAAAGAATAGGATATGGGTTGGAGGAACTGAACAGAAAAGAAAAGATTATTGTAAAACACATCTGATCACCTTTTCAGGCAGCCCAAATGTTGAGGAGAAACGAGTGATATGGGAATAAAATCAACTTGTCTCTGTGATAAAAAGTGTGGGAGGCAGCTATGACAAAAATGTGAGAATGATATCTCTTGCAATCAAGAAGATAATACATCACTAGAAAAATACGGTACAGGAAACAGGTGACTAAAGGTCTGAATGGGGGAACCAGAAAAAGAAAAAACAAGCATGACCAGAAAAGAAATGGAAGGTCATTGATAGACATATAGACTGTTAAACAGAACAGTTGAAATTTGGTGGTGATGGAAGTCACAATGGCATCAATGAGAGGATTCCTAAATTGGAAACAAATCCACTGAAACACCATCTGGTCTAGGCAAGAGTTGCTCTGCCAGGTCAACAACCAAATGTGAGCCCAAAATAGGAAGCCTAGTATCAGAAAGCAGAGATCCTGAGAGCAAGTGCCTCATTGTCAGTCATTGTAACAAATGACAGTAGAAGTGTCTCAATGTATCACATCAAGATGACCAGATAGACGAGACATTAGATGATTGTAAGCAAAATCTCAAGAACCTTGATACTTAAAAATTGCTACTCTGGATACCAGACCCCAGAAAAAATGCAGGTGTCCAAAACCATGCACCACCCACACAGAAAGGCATCTGTGAACAGATACAAGTCTGGGCAAGGTGGGAGGAAATGAAATGTCCAGGATCATGTGGAACTGAATGAGCAATTATGACTGCAAGAGATGAAGAGAAGGGAGAGATGCAAGAGAAGACAATGGATCTTTGGGCATACTCCAGTGATCAGCCAGAGTTTACTGAATAGGACATATATGAGGAACAAGAGACTTGAAAGAAGTCAGAGTCCCCAAAAGAATCTCTTGTGCAGCAAGGGAAGGAGACATGAGAACTTTAGTAACCAGAAGCTTCATCTCTTAAAAACATAAATAATGCTGAGCCTGGTCTTTAAATGAGGTGAAAAAATTTCCAAGTGAATTAGATATACTGGGTGGGGTAAAAAACTTTGAGAAGTTGACTTCCAACTCAAACAAGTCAACTTCCAAAAGACAGTGGAGGCAGCAGCTGAGAGGATGCTTATTTCAGCTGGGTTAGAAAGAACCAGTCATCCACATAACAGTGAAAATGTAGGCCTAATGAATGTATCTTCCATGTGAATGTCCTCAAAACCTAACTGAAAACCTATACAAGGCAGTGGCCTCCTTGAAGGAAGGGCCTGGAACTGAAAAGTCTGACCTTCTTGGATGAACCAGGAAAAATGCCAGGCAGTCAGATTAGTCAATATGTAAAGAAATTCATCTGAAACATAGATCTTGGTCATCCAGAGTCTGGGAGAGAGCACCTACCTCAGAGTAAGAAAACTGACCATGACAAGAAATTGGTTCAAGGACAATAAATTTATGAGAAGTCAGCAATCTCCTATCTTCTTGGGAATGACAAAAAAACAGGAGTAAAATCCCAGAGTGGGGTCTAGGATCTGTTCCACAGCATTAATTACCTGGAGAGATGATACAGCCTCCTTTAGGCAAGAAAAATGCAAGAGATATGAAGGGGTGAAAAGAAGAGGTTGAAGGTGTAAAGACAGGGAAAGCCCATGAGAAAGCACCTATGTGAACAAAAGAGCTTCTGCAAAAAGAATCCACAGATGCACCTGGTGGAATTGTCAAGCTCATCAATGCAAAACAAGTCATCCATGTTCTGCAATGTCCAGTTCTCCAAATGAGAGATGTTAGAGAATAGTAAGAGGATGATGAGCTGGAGAGGAGAGTGACCCTATGAGGCTACTGAGGACAAGAAACCTGGTGGGATCTCCTAGCTCAAGCAAAGCAGGAAGACAAAGTGAAAAAGAGATGACTGCTGACAAGCTTCTCAGATCAAATTTCCAACGTGTAAGGAATTCCCCCAAAATCTCATCACAAAAAAAGAGCATTAAAATAACATTAATCTCAGGTCTCATCTTGTCAATAAGCAAATTTTCTTTTATTTGAAGGCTCTGTTAACCATTGACCTTTGCCAATATCTTAAACCAATTAGAATGGACAACAACATTACATTCTCCAAGGGCATTTTCAAGTACACTTGATTTAACAGAGGATCTTAAGTTAATATATTCTTTCACTCATGCTAACAATTTTTAGTGGAACCAATACAGCCTTGTTGACAGCAAAGAAAAATAAATTTAAAAACTACCAATGATTACTGTAAAGAAGGAATTTGGTCCTTAAATCTATACAAAAAACAAAGAAAACTGGTGACAATTACATTTAATCATAAATCTCAACTGTATCTGCAGATACACCCTTCTAATGACATTTTTCTAAATACAGAGCCTCTGAAAGATGCTAAAGCATGGAAAAATGGTGAAGAAGTTTAGCAAGATGAAGACAAGCAGAACTGAGGGAGAGGGTAGGAGACAATAAAGGAGAAGAAAGAGATACACAAGCTGGAAAAAGAGATTCAAGGAAAGCAGAAGAATCTCAATTATATATGCCACAGAATAAGATTTTCAAGGCATGGAAAAACTAGGCAGCTGTGATAGAGTATGAAACTGAAACAAAATGCTATCAGCATTAACACAAATATCAGGGGAGAGGGGATGAGAAGATAGTCAGGAGAAGGAAGAGGCTCCTGCAACAAAGTAGCCTGAGATTCAACAAAAACCACTGTAGAAAAAAAGTAATCAAAGTAGCAAAGGATGGCCACTGATGTAATGATGAAAATTTCAATTAATTACCAATATCTGAAACCTGAGTTGAATAACAATGGAATAACATAGAGTGATGCATAAAAACTTTCTAATATGCATACACTGGATACACAACAGCAGTTCCTTCCTTACCTGAGTAAAGAAATATTTATTTATTCTTGTTTAAATTCGTGATTGGATCTTCAAAACATTAGTATATTTTCTGGCTGTAATATCGGAAATAAATTTTCGCGTAGGAAAATTATAACTTCCGATACGGTACCTTCCCTCCGCTCATAAGATTATTTGAATCCCATATTGAAAAAGGAGGAGGGATAGGTGCAAGAAAAGAACAGGTGTATCCCCCAAAAGAATCCAAAGGACACACTTAAGAATAAGAGAAACAGAACAGATGATATGCGGAAGGGCATTGCACCACTTCTGAACCAGGTATCTCTTCACCATGAACAGGTGTGATCAAAACATGACTGTATTCGGTAAGTCAACTACATCCAAAACGTCACTCACTGCGTACCAACATCCATGTGAGGGTAGGATGAGGATCATACCATCTTCTCCTCAAGTCCTAGAATCATGAATATACATATAATATCGACTCCAGGAAAAGTCACAGAATGAGCATTGAGTTAGGGACCTGGGAATGTGTCATCCGGTATCCAAGGCAAGTCCATAGCATGCAATCAACCCCACGATCGTGAAACCAGTTCAAAACGTCCACAAGTCTGTAATATCCTCATCATTCTGAGAATAAGGGAATGCCCAGGACAGAAGCGGAAATAGGTCACGTAGACCTCCTGTGACTCACAACACAGAAGACAGAGTTGAGGGAGGACAATGGATGACCTGAAACCTTTTTGAGGACTTATGTGATTGGTTCACTCGATCTCCAAAACCGCACTCGCTAAGGAATCGACATCCATGTGAGGGCAGGAGGAGAGCATTCAATTGGAGGGGTGAAATGCATTTAGGTGTCTCACACCGAGCACGTGTCACTCATCCGGAGAATCTTGTAACTCCTTCTACACCAGCAGAACACCACTGCTATAGTCTGAACTGAATGATTATAGCCATCTTTGTGGAACCCATTCAGCAGGTTGCCTCCATGGTCAACCACCCCAGCAGCTTGGAACTGGTGAGTGGTAAGGACTTCCATACTCCACTGGAAGAAAGGATGGGAAGAAGTGCATTGGAGAGTGTGGAGGGACTGCTACACCCGAGACATTGCAATAGGTGATCACAAAACCCTATTTGGAAAAGCAAAACATACCGACCTATACAGTCCAGTCATGGTAGGAATGGGCAGCAATCCCCTTCTGCTTTACCCATGCCTTCTATGGGTGGTACAGTCCGGGACGGGCATTTTTATGAAGCAAAATCACAAGGTTATTCACTCTAGTGATCTTGTGAAACACCCCATCTCAAGGGCAAGAGTGCATAGCCATGGACAAAATGTGTGAAACAATATGGTGCACAGTGCGGATTGGGTTTTTTTTTTAGTATAAATATATCTGAGAATGGTTATAGCCATCTAAGTGGACCCCATTCAGTGTTCAGAAAGAATACCTGGTCAGACATCCCTCGCCAAATAGCAGGATCAAAGTGAAGTTGAAGCAAAGACCCCCTGATAGAAAAGAAAGCATAAGTAAGAACTTACCTCATGTCACAGCTGCACCGAAGCAATGGGGAAAATGGAAGGTATAGGATAAGGCTGCCCCAAAACCTGAGATTGAGGAGACTGACAAACCCCTCTCAAAGAACCAGATAAGGAATTCAGAGATACTGACAAATATAGGCCAAGAAGGCTGGAGATCCCGAGCAAAAGACCAGAAGTGAAAAACACTCCACTTCCATCGGTAAAAAGCCAAGGAAGTGACTGGGGTTGATGTAACAGGTCTGGAAGTAAGGGAAGAGGAATGGGAGAGATCACCTGGAGCCGAAGTAACTGATGGAAATATGGTTGAGCAGGCCAGTAAGGAGCAATCAGAGGGACTCTGCACAGAGTGGCATGGATGAGGGAGACTACCCTATAAAGTAATTGGACAGGAGGATAAACAGAAAGAAACAGGTGGGACTAATCCTGGTTGATGGCATCTATTGCTAAATAGATGGGGAACCAGAGACCAAAACTGAGGTAATTTGTGATTCAGGGTGGTGGCAAATGCATCGATATGGGGAGTATCCAAATGATGACAGTGCTACTGAAAAACAGAAGGATGTAGGGATCACTCCATGAGATAAATCTGATCTGGTCAGGAAAAACAATCTGCCACCAGACTGAATGCACCCGGAATATGAGATGCCATCAAACAAATATGATGAGAGTGGGCCCAATAGAGAAGATACTAAGTACAAAATCACAGGGATCTCAACTGGGTGCCACCTTGTTGATTGATATAACCACCACTGTAGAATTGTCGGAATGGATCATAACCAGGCGACTGCTGAAAAGAACATTTTTCTGCAGACTGATAACCCAAAACGATCGATCCATGCACCCCAGCTTTGAAGAGATGCATCTGTGAACAGATGTAATTCTGGCCGAGGAGGAGGAAGTGGGACACCCGCCAACATATGGGCCTTGTCCAACCACCAATGTAAATTATCCACCAAGAAGGAGGAAAAGTGAATAGGAGTATCCAGAAGATTCCATGCAAAGTTCCACTAGTCATGAAAGGCCCACTGAACCAAATGCATATGAGCCCTGCCGAGGGGTATGATAGGTGTCAGAGACAACCTCCTCCCCAAAAGAGATAGAACCTCACCAGTAGTAAGGAAGGAAGCAGACAGGGCTGTCTGAATGGCCAGTTCCACAGAATGGAGATGGAGAGAAGGTTGTTGAAGAAAACATTTAGATGTACAAGGTAATGGATAGGATGAAGGAAGGACCCCCCTCCAATGTGATCAACCATCTAACCTGCACAGCGTTGAGAAGGAGCTGACAAATAGGACAGGTTGACTCCTATTCAAAATGGGCAAGAAAAATCCATTTGTTCATTTAAGCATGTAAGCTCAGCCCCAGGGTATGAACATACTGAGCAAAGGGGCAAACCACTTAACAAAAACATATGGTGCAGAAGTCAGACCAGAGGACAGGGCACTAAAAAGGTATACTACCCCACAACGGGCAAACTGGTGGGAGTAAAACCCGCACAACCTGTTGGGTGAAGAGGTCAAGGAGGAAATGAGTATGATGACACCCCTTGATAGAACACCATGAACCTGAACTTTGGAGAGGAAAGAGCTGCTCCGATGAACAAAATTCATCAGACGAGCTACCCCCCAGTCCCAATCTCACCAGGCAGTCACCAGAACCGTTGCCTGCCTACAGCAAACAACAGTGAACTGGGGTACCATGGGAAGCTGGGACAGACAGGGCTGAGAAGGGTGCGGTTGGGAAATGGGACTCACAGCCACACCAAGTTCTGATAGAGACCAACAGGGTACCCTATGTGGAAGGTGGGTCACTGTTGGACAGAAGCCAACTGCAAGCCAAGAACACAATCATTTTGTCACACTCGAAAAGTCATAAAACCGGCCCATAAGAAGGTCTCACATATAAGGAGCTAGGCAACAGGTCCACGAGAATATAGTTTCGTGATCCAACAAGTCCTAAAGAGAGTGAAACATGTGTGTAAGGGCAGAGCCAAGGACAACAAGCAGCCAAGAGTGGAATGAAAGAGAGAGAGGATGCCCCCAGTAAACCTCACAGGGTTCCTGTGAAGAGCCTCAGACAGGAAGAGGATGAAGATGTGGTATTACAAACAGTGTCAGAGGAAGACCAAGGCGATAAAACGGGGCATAGGTAGCTTGAACAGGAAAATTGGGATCCATCTACCCAAATAGATAAAACTGAACGCACAACTGGTGGTCAGAATTTGGGAGCTCACCCTAAAAGTCACAAGGACGGACTGACCCAAAGCCCACAGAGAACTAGGCATACCAATGCCATCACCTAACAATTTTAACGCAGGAGTGACACATATGGCTCTTTTAGTCCCCAAAAAAACACAGGAGGCAAAAACTTTTTGAAACTCAACAAAATTCTTGCATTTAAAACTCTTTGTTGTAACACTTATGGCCACAAGTGTCAACTGCAGTGATAGCAGAAAGGGGGGACAAGTCCCTTCCACCATTTGCTCTTGGAAGACATTATATGTAATTTTCCCCCACTTTACAATCATGTGATGTCATTTCCCTTCACTTTACTATCATTGGGTTTTTTTAAATGTTAGTTTATGCTGCAAACTAAATGTAAAAGACTATGGTTCCATAAATATTCCTGTTATGAAAATAACCACAAGAACCAAAAATGTCTTCACAAAGTATTCCCGTATTTCAGATAATGAGATAATTTCAAAAACTGAATGTGACTTACTTGTTACATCATCACAAGCTAAAAAAAATCTTCTAACCTACTAATTTTCTGGCTATGGTTATTAGAAATTTTTTATAATAATTAGAATAGTCCGATCATTTTTCTAGTCAAAAAACTGTATGTATGATAATAATTAGCTGCTCTTGTACAAGAGTTATTTTTAACTATTTAGAATAATGGGTAAATGTTCTGTAAAAAAACATCTTCCTACAAAAATCTACTGGAAGTCAAGATAATGCTGACAATGTTTTATTTTAATTCAGAGGGCTATTACCAGTATTATATATATTATTTAACTCTAGTGCTCCAGGTAATTTTTACCATGATCAGTATGGTACTGATCAAATTTTGCCTCTATTAATATCTGACAAAGGTGGTCAGTAATTCAGTATCACAGGCAAGCATCTGTATACTGATTTATGTTGTGACTTAATCATTTATATTATAAGAGTTTTAATGTATCATCTAACTGTGTATTTGGCCTCAAGAAGATATTAGAAAAACATCTACACACAATTTATACATTTATTTATTTTTAATTTTCTTCATTCTCTCTTTGTATGGTTGTGAAATCCTTACCCTTCTTCTGTTCTTAGCAATTCTACATTTTAATTGCAGGGTTGAGATCATAAATTCAAATTTCTGAGCCTAACATTATAATTCTCATTAAAGAGTCTATCTTTTCAGCCTTCTCAGAGCATCTGAATTTTATATTGAGCTTTTTTTTTTTTTTTTTCACAGAAAAGGCTCTTTCACAATCAATGCTTGTTACACAAGAGCATAAAGCTATTTGAAAACAATTCTGCCATGCTAGTAAATTGATTGCCATGCAGTTTAACAACTCATTTACATAAATGTTCAGTTTCTGAGTTTTCATATGTGCCTTTCAATATGGTTTTGAACCTAGGCCATTCATTTTGTACCAAATCATGTTTGTTAAATACAGGCATCACTTGAGTTTCAGTGTTTTTCCCAGCATCATTTTGAATGTTAGTGAGTTTATTGATTCCATAAAAATCTGCAAGTGTTGTTTGTGTAGAGAAATCTACAGGTAAAATATACAATATTACTGAAACAAACTTTTGATGTTCATTTATGAGGTTCTATAAATTATGCAAATAAAATATGAAAATAAATATAAGTTATCCCTATCATGAAATTCACTGTATTAAAAAAAATGTGATTTTTTGTATACAACATACTTTTCATGTTCACTAAAAGATTGCAAAATTGGTTTGGTCCATTGCATAAACAACACTGCTAATGGCAAAAGTGATATGTGCACTTTTAGACTTACAGTCTAAAATAAAGAAAAATTACCAAGAAACAGAATGGGGGGAAATAACCAAGTTTACAAACTATTGAAAACATAGATAGCTGAGGGTGCTATCGGAGATTGTTATAAATTTTTAAATTCACATTTGATGCATTGCTATCAGGAATTTCATAATCATAACCAATCGACAGTTCGATGTATTGTTACACTTCTAGTTGTGGTTTGCTTTCTTTTTAAGCATAGTGCAAGCATCTATGTGGAAAAATAGCCATTTTCATTGTGTGCAACCAGTAGACACACCAATTCATATTGTAGCATATCATTGATAGTACATATGTATCTGATACATGTTAAATAAAATATGACACGTATCTCTCAAAACATTGTGTATTTTATGCAAACATGCTAGTTATCTGGAACACGGTATGAGTACATTAAAGTTCTTCTTTATACCAGTAGTAGCAAACATAAATGAAAATACTGGTTCAGCTAGAAGTTTAAAAATATGATTTATACATACCACATAAAGCTGTTTCCATAAGACACCCCATTCCCGTAGCACTGATGTGATTTCTTGTACTATTGGTGGTTCTTGTGGCTTGACTATCTCACTGTGACTAGGAAAATGATTTTTATATTCTGTTACAAACACACTATAGAAAAGACACATGTTTCTGGAAAAAAAAATCTTAATAATATACAAGACTTTTCAATATGATCTGAAACATTAGAATCTGATTTCATCAAAAGTATGATGTAAATTTAACATTTCCTTAGACTGAAAATGTATTTCTGATAGATATTTACTCTCATGCACAAATGCTTTCTCTATTGGTGCAAATTTTCACTCACCAAAAGCCTTGATAATCCCACTTACCATCACATATGTTAACATGAGATATCTGCATACTGAGATGCAAAAGATTATGCAGCAATCCTCCAACAATAGGATTTTGACACTATCCCAATCATAACTAGCGCCCTCTCTAATCTTGCAGCTGTTAACCACTTCGAGATTGGTCAGATCACACCAAACCACACCAGAAGTGGTGAGGACGGGTGGGAAATGTGAGTGGAGGTATATTTTGGAAATACATTTCAGCTAAAGAAAAAGTTAACTTCCGATATAATATCTTACCTCCACTAATAAAAATCCATAATTCCATATTGAACAGGTGGAGGGCTGTTGAGAAGATGATCTCCCTTTAGGAAACATCCATGAGGTGTGAGAGAGAACTAAAACAACACACCCGTGGGAGACCGCACAACTTCTGAGAAAGGTATACAGTAATATGTCTCCAACATGAGTAGGAACAAGGACTTCAAGGAAAGGTGATATAAAGGACATAAAGCCAAAGGTTAAAATAGAGGATGGGCAACAGAAATAATGGGACCTCTCAGTGTATAGTGGCTAGGGCATGACAGACCATAAAAGGGAGTTCAACCTCAACCAACACCTGGTAACATCTGGAATTGTACATCAGTTCCGTGGTAAGTAAAGGGTTCTATCTTTCACTTCAAGAACAGGTTCTGGCAAGGAAGAGGAATGTCTGTACCAAGAACTAGCCTCCGCAGGCATGCACCTCCAACACAACCAACACCAGATCCACCAGGAACCAACATCCAGCAGATGGTAGGAAAGTGGAGGGCCCAGGTGGAGTTCATCTCCACTTCAAACCCTGGCAGCAAGGGGACTTTTTTGTCCTTTTTGCAGTAGAAGAATAGTATCCAGCACCAGCTACTTGGGGAAATGGCATCCAGGGGACAGTAGGAAGGAGGGTGCCTCAGCCAGATGGGCAAACTCAAATATATATGGCAGAGTGTTACATCCAACACCTGGCAGCATTCAAAATTGAGCATCAGGTCCGCAATAGGAAAGGCATCAAGCCACCTATGCCAGCAGAATGCTACTGCTCTTTTCTGAACTGGTATTGTGCACCCTCAGGAGGATAGACCTCCAGGGTCCACCACCCCAGCAGCTAAGAACTGGTAAATGGTAATGACTCCCATACTCCACTAGAAGAAGGAGACAAAAAAATTTGTTGGAGAGTCTGGACAACCACAGAACTGGAGACTGAGATACCCTATTTTGAAAATAACAGCGATCATGTTGACAGGGTGCATCATCCAACACCTGGTGGTGTCTGGAATTGTGCATAAGATCTGTGGCAGGATGAGTGTCAAATGCCATGGATGAGTAGAGATGGGCAGTTATCACTGTCTTCTTTACTCATATTAGTCCATAAGTGTATGGTCTGGGACAAACGTATTTATGAAGCAAAAAACAGTGAGGTATACTTATGACTGGTCCTGCAGAACACCCCATCTCAATGGTGAGTGTAATATGACCTGGTTATGTGTATTACCTTGTATTTTGAAAGCGTGGAGAACATGTTGACAGAGTTGATAAAAAAAATCTGGCAGTATCTGGAATTGTACTTCAACATCACAATCATCTAGCAGGGTATGTGATCACAGGTCATACAGTGTTGATTTAAGACTAAGTATACCTGGTCAGGCAACACTCACCACAGAGTGGGATCCAAACATGTTATGTGAGGAACAGTAGGATGGGAAGGATGATAACCCTTTCAGACAGACTAATAGTGGTACTTTGGTAAACCACCATGAAAGAAGGATGAACAGGACAAGAAATGAAGGAAGCTACATATTCCGAAAGTCCAGCCCTTCTGGCGAGGGACCTGGCAAAAATTACATATGAAGTCAGTATTGGTATAGACAAATAACGCATGGCGGTGAGGGGCTGATGGATGAGTGTCAAAGATAATGGAAACTGAAGTGGAGGCAACAGAAAAAGACGATGCAGCAGTGGAAACTGCATTTGAGCCAGCCAATACAGAGCCATCAGCAGAACACAGCACATAGCAAGGACAAATGGGAAGAGCAAAATAGGAGACTATGCATATAGGTACCATCTGTCCAATCCTGACTGAGAGCATCAACTGCTCCCTCTGAAGGATGAGGAACAGGAGTCCAAAATTGGGGAAGTTATGTATTGAGATGAGTGGAAAAGTGTCCAAATCTTAGCACACAACTCTCGAAAAAGATGAGGGCACAAAGAACACTCCGTAGGGAGAATCTTGTCAGGACAGGTTAACTGATCTGTGACCAGATTCAGGGCACCCAGAATATAACATGGCAACAAAGGGATGTGATGACAGTGGGCCCAATACAAAAGATCCAATGTTTGAAAACAGAAGTTTCTCAACTGAGTGCCCCCCTTTCCTGGTGATATATGTGACTACAGTAGAATTGTCAGAATAGACCATCATCAACTGACCCCATAGAACCTGCAGAAAGTAAAGCAAAAACAGCAAAAATTTCCAAGATATTGATATGGTGATAGGACCCAGAAAGTGTCCATTGCCCTGAAGCTTCTTGAGTGTCAAGATATGCCCCCAATCAAAAAGAGAAGAATCAATAAAAAGGTGAAATTCCAGAAAAGGAGGTGAAAGAGGTACACCCATGGTAGTATTGTTCTGATCCAACTACCAGTCAAAGTCGGTCTGTAAGGGAGGGAGAAGGGTAAGAGGGGCATCTAAGGGATCTCAAACAAGGCTCCATTGATCTAACAAAAACCCACTGAAGATGATGCTTGTGGGTGCGACCAAGAGGAATGAAGGCTTCTCTCCCATGTCCCCAAAAGAGAGAGAACCTCTTATCCCGAGGGAGAGGATGAGATGCTACAAACAAGACATTCCATAGCCCTCAACTGAAGTGAAGAAGATTGTGACCAACTGAGGGAAGCATGATCATCCATAGTATGTGGGGGTCAAGGCATACTAACCTCCGAAATATTAAAAAGTGACCCAAAGGCCCATCCCTAAGAAGGGCATGGGTGGAACCATAGGAAACAGAAGATAAGGAAATAACATAACACACCCGATTAATCAATTCCATGAAAGAAGGAGGAGGTCTGGGTAAGTCCCCCAAACGACATGCAACTGAGAGGCATATTCAGAAGGGGAAAAAAATAGGTTGTCAAAATCCCCTTTTCCCAATCATTTAAACCCTGAGCAAGTATGACAGGACAATCATCAGTTTGTTGCATGAAATTGGTCAATTCCCAATGTACCAGAGCCTTCACTTTCGGTAATTCCGCTGCAGTGGTAACAGCAGTTGTAGTCGTGACCACCTAAAAAGGTGAGTACATAACTCTAGGAAATTCAAAGGATTCATAACTCTTTACAAAACAAAATGGTAAATAATAATATAACTGAAGTAGAAAAATTAAGAAAATAAAAACTTGTAGATAGGTTAATCAAACCATGAGTGAAAACAAAACACGTCCACTCAATAAGACTGCCAATCTCAAAGTGGTTAACAGCTGCAAGATTAGAGAGAGCACTAATTGCAATAGAGGTAGTGTCACACTTCTATCGGTGGAGGGTTGCTGCATAATCACTTGCTTGTTAGTATGTAGATATCTCATATTAACATATGTGAAGGTAAGTGGGAGAATCAAGGCAAGTGACAAGTGAAGATTTGTGCCAATAGAGGGTAGTATAAGTCAAGAAAGCTTTTCGTGAGAGGAGGTAAGATATTATATCGGAACTCACTTCTGCATTTGAAGTGGTACAGTATATAGCCATTTTATAACTTTCTATTAATTCATCAGCTGATTTATTTTGAATTACATATTTATTTCACATTAACAACATGGTATGGTAAGATTTAATAAGAAGTTGGAATTTAGGGATGTTTAAAAACGTACCACAGTATCATAAAGCAAATTCATATTTTGACAATAACTTTCAATGCTATGGTGAATAACACTTTAAAGGAAATGTCACCAAAGTTCCTTCTTACTATTGTACTTTATAATCTTTTCCAACCTTGTCAAATACTTGTGATGAATAATACCTTTTTTATACCTTTAAATGTTTCAAATATTGTATAATTAATATTTTTTGCTGTTAGTTGGGATAAGTTTACAAAATCCATTTATTTCCTGTGTGACAGATTACATTTTCTAGTATTATATGATTATTGTTATTTCAATAGGGTGAGTTGTTGTCTGTCACAATAACTTTAGACAACCAGCTAGAAGACTACAAGCTAAACATAGGATGATTACAAAAAATCCCAATTACAGGACTTCAATTTTCCCTGTTCAGTGCTTCCTATGTAGCTGGAGCTAGTCATAATTAACCCATTGACTGCAGCCGCTCTAAACATGTGGAATTATGAAAGCCGTACACTGTATACGAAGTTTGACAAATGTAAAATTATGTATAAAACATAGATATATCTGTTCTACTATTATACTGATCGTATTTTCTCACTTATTGAATATAAGAACTATTATTTTTGAAAGACTGTTTGTTGGATTTGTATGTTAATTCATGACCAGAAATTGTTGTAATGGTTGAGGTTTGTTAAGGTAATGTATGGCAAAAAGTGTGATAATGTTATTAACTGCACTAGTCAATCTACTTATTTTTAATTAATAAGCTGCTTAAGGTATACATAATTCTAATAAAAAAAAGTAGAGAACTTAACACACTATCTAATACTTTACTTTGGCAAAACTGTGTGGACTGGATTTTCTGGAAGTAATGTGCCAATCACACTAAGTCTACTACAAAACAGATTATTAACCAGAGGCTAACTAGACATTTAAATGCTATATTAAAAAACTGGCCTGCATAAAGTCATGGTTTAGATGATTGCCTTGAAATTAAGGGATGTGAATTCATTACCCACTGCCACCAAAATGTTTCCCATTCAGCAACATGGGGATTTTAATGTCATGGTTTCTAAACAACACATTCTTTATCTAGTCCCTTTAGGGATTTTCAATAATTAAAAGAGTGTATAATAACAGTATTCCAACCACACTATGTTTGTCAGGCAAGCTGGGATACAACAAAGCACAGTAGTAGTCAGTACACTATTTATATAAGCCATTTGATACAAGAACAGTTGTTATGGTGTGTATGCCTTTTACAAGTTGGCAAAAAATTATTACAATTATACTTGACATAAGACATTAGTAGCCATTTGATAAAACAGCAGTTGTTATAGTGTGTATGCCTTTCAGACGATGTCAAATAAATTACTATACTTATACTTGTCATATGACATTGGTATTAGGCCCATTATATTTTTAAGCACTATATTCTTTATCTAGTCCCTCAGGGATTTTCAAGAATTATAAGAGTTTAAAATAATTTCAAGTACATAAATGGTGTTTGTGTTAATGTTGTAATGAAAATTGTGCTTTTATATTTTACAGTGTGTTCAGTCTCTTTATTTCATTCTCACAAACTCAGGCATTCAGAGAAACATTTTGTTGGATCTCTTGTTACTAAGCAAACCTATCTCATTGCCCTAGGAATAATCAGTTTTACCAAAACAAACTACAACAACATGTAGTTGTGAATGATATCAGATGTAATTGTTGCAATTAACTTCATTAATTTCTTTTAATTACTTAATTTTATATTATTTAAAGTCTTTACCTGTATATTTGAGCTGGTTTCAGGTTTAAGTAATGTAAACACAGAATAATTAAAATGCTAATAACATTCAAGAGAGTGGTATTGTCATACAGTGCTTAAAACAGTACATATAATATATAATAAGATATATAATAGTGACACATATTTGTAA
This sequence comes from Limulus polyphemus, assembly GCF_000517525.1. Taxonomy (NCBI): domain Eukaryota; kingdom Metazoa; phylum Arthropoda; class Merostomata; order Xiphosura; family Limulidae; genus Limulus; species Limulus polyphemus. The sequence goes on along the minus strand of NW_013666884.1, from coordinate 191,201 downwards.
AAAAATTATTAAAAGTAGGAAAGTTAACCGATTTAAACATTCATGGAGGAAACACTAATAGCATCATCATCATGATAATAATAGTCAAATCTGAAACCCATATACTTTTATATACTGTTTGTAAAAAAGCAGTCTCAAAAAATCATACCCTGCTCTGTCAATGAAACTTTCCTTTGTAGAAACAAATGCTTTTGGGAAGGATCCTCTCTGGGATTGGTTTCTGACCAAACACCCAAAGTACCAGTCTAAAAAAAAAATAACAAATGTATGATACAAATACCACAAACAGACAAGTTACTTTTTAATATTTGATTTGCACATACGTATACGTTGAACCTTTTACTTGTAACAAAATTACAGAATCAGTCTATTTGCAATATCAAGTTAAATCAGTTGTTTACCTATAGCTGGTAATATTATTATTTTCTGCACAAGCTAATGTCAAGCCAGATAACTGAATTGAATAAGCAAAGTTGTTGATATTTCATCAGTTCAAATTTGACAAGACATACATTAATGTTTTAATCATAGAGAAATAAATAAGGTCAAATCATTTAAGCTATGTTTCATTCCTTGTTTGATTTTATAACAAGGAAGAAAGAATAATGACATATTTTCTCCCATAAATGGAAACATGTGGAATACTTTTTGAAATCCTATTGTCTGTGTTATTTGGTCTTACAATCCAATGTTAACTCTCGATTTAAATAAGAGACTGAGCATGATTTTTAATGTTATACTAGAATTATTATTAATTTGCCAATAAAAATATTGTTAAAAATAAATAATTACAGAAGTATGATCAAGACTGACTACATTTATTTTTCCATTTAGGTTTAATGTAGAATCTAGATGAAATCACAGATGCAGGTCATTTTAAAACAAGAAATCATCAAAACTACCTGTGAGAGTAATAGTAAATTTTAATCAAACCATCTAGCTAATTCATATATATAACAATTAGCTTAAATAATTTTCCAGACTTTCCATGACCCATATGATCATAACAATGGGAAAACCTTATTTTCTGGTTTTTCATTTATTACTAACTAATCCAAATACAACAGTTATACTTGATAGATACAGTATCTTTATTTCAACAGGGATAAGAATGAATCACATCCTGGATAAGTTCTGTTTCCATAAACTAAATAAAAGAATATTACATTTTTATTAAGACAAGTTCTACTGGGACCTTTCATCTCTTTTTTGGTTTACATCCCACTGATTTTCACTGGATCATTTTCAGAGTTTACAATATATATATATATATATACACAAATATTGTTCACATTAAAATAAATGTTTTATCTAAAAATAAAAAAAGATTTTTAGGCATGATAATTTTTAAAGTTGTGAGATGAAATTAAATAGCAATATAGTCAGAAAAAGATTGACTTCACTTTAGTATTAAGTATACAAAACATACACAAAAATGGAAGTTCATAACATCCTGTAATGAAAGAGTATGCTCACAAGTTTTTCTACTTTGAGCTAGCTGAACTCGTGCAACACTATTCTATATATGAATAAAGGTGAATAGACCTAAATAAAAGATAGTATATATGTTAAAGATTTCTTTTCTCTTTCACCAGAAGAGAGAATTTGTAACATGGACATCAAATTGATAAATATAATATCATTTTACATCACTTATCATGCGAAACAGACAGATGTTCTGCAATTGAGCATCCACAAGAAAATGACACCAGAGACAGAAGGGAATTAATGGCCCAAATAAATTGATCAATAAGGCCAACAATACACCCACAGGATCTACCTTCATACTTGAGGCAGAATACATGGAAACACTTGCAGCAGTAGTTAACAATGACTTCAGGATTCATAGTGAACAAAGTTAACAGCACAACTTTCAGTAAGGAAATCTGGCTTATGAGAAGAAAATAGGGCTTATGCACACTTTCCTGACGCATGCCCAATGAGCACTTTGGAAGGTGGAAGAGTGGAGAATTCTGGAAAGTTGGCATATGCTCCGATTTGTGTCAAGGACATTTAAAACTTAGTCACATGTTGTTAATAATATGAAAACAACTCAAGAAGAAAAGGGTTTTGGTAATTCACAGGTAAGTCTAATAAGTTTTGATTTGAACAATGTTGTGTTTCATGTTACACAATTTCTTTACATCTGTCTTGACTTTAACATACAGATGTAAAGGTCTTGAAAGATATAGGTACTGTAGAGATTCTTAATTCTTTCAAATAAATTATTCAAAAATAATTTCCCTACATTTCTTGTATTAAATAAAACAAATTAACTGAAAAAAACCTATTCTGCAATTTATGGCAAGTACTAGTATTATCTGAATTAACATTAACATTTTTCTTATCTGACAGTTTATTTCCAATAGGTACTGACCACTGTACACTTTAAGCTATCCTCCATGCACATCTGCCTCAGAGATTTGCATGCCACTAACCTTGATGCAACTCCAACCTAATCTAACATTATGTAACATGAATTGCACTATGCATGATGATGTAATCATGTGGAAAATCCTTCCACCAATAGGACGGTGATACACCTTCATGCTCACCAACTCCCTCTATGTATTTGCACATGTGAATTTTCATACTTTGATGATGCAAGTTCGAAATGTACACCAGAGGCAGGAAAGATTGGCAGGAATGTGTATCTATTTAAAATACATATCAGATAAAGAAAATGTTAACTTCTGACACGATACCACAACTCTTCACCCAGTTAAGCTAGAATCCCATGTTGAAATGATGGAGGGGCCAGTGCAAAGATTACCTAGAGGAACTCTCTTCAGAAAGCACTCAAAAGAAACTCATAGAGCATGACACCTAATGGCAGGGGCTCCATAGAGGCACATACATGGGAGACTGCATCTTATCTCTTCCAGGGTATGCTCTTTGCCTGGAAAGAAAAAGAGGAAGAGAGAAACGAGCTTCATATGTTGCAGGGATGGGCAGAATAAGAAGGTTCGAGAACAAGAGGTTCAAAATCCAATATGTGTAGCATAGTTGGGGACAGTCAGACCATATCTTGCATTCTCACCTTAACTCTATCATCAGACTTTATTGGACCAAAACCAGCTGCAGGAGGAGGGCACATGAGTCATGCCATATAGTGTGGTATGGTTTGGGCACACCTAAATTCATTTGAACAGATATCAGCTGCAGGAGGAGGGCAGAGTTTGTAAGTCTGTGGTCACCTCAAACTGAACAGGTGATGTCCACAGGAGGAGAGCACATGTGTATAGAGTATGCTCATCTCAACTCTACCATCATACCATATTGGACCAACACCAGCTGCAGGAAGAGGACATGGTTTGTAAATGAATGCTCACCTCAACTACGCAGGTGAAATCCACAGGAGGAGGGTAAATGAGTATAAAGTGTGCTCACTTCAATTCTACTGAACAGATACAACTGCAAGAGGAGAGCACAGGATTACAGTGTGTGCTCACCCCACCTCAACTGAACAGATTCAAGCCACAGGAGGAGAACAGGTGAAATTTGATATAGGAAGACCTAGATGAGATATAGGAACAAAGGGCAAGGTCAAAATCTAGGAAAATAGTGAAGACAGAAGTCTTATGACAACAGTTTCAATAACCAGGGGAAAAGGAACTCCACAAAAGACATCTGGGCAAAGAAAGGGAGCCAAACAAAAAAAAGAGATACACAAGGAGAAGGAAGGGATATAGGAAATAGGAAAATAAGCCAAATCCAATGAGTCCCAACAGTAGGGGAACAAAGTATAGAGGGATAAAATAGAAGTGGAACACGCTAAACAGAGTAGAGAAAAATGCCTACAGAATCTAACATAAGCACGAAGAAGTGCTTCAGATAAAAGGTAGTTTCTGTAGTGAAAGGGGCACAAACCCCAAACTGGCTAAATGGATACCAAAGACAGAGATTCATGAAAAGAATAGGAAGCAAGTGTACAAATTAGGACAAAATGAGGCATGAAAATGAGGGAATGAGCCATTTAGGTGTGAGAAAAATAGTTATTAAAAAAAGAAAACAGCATAAAACCTACAAACAAGTATGGAGAAAAAGACAAGGTAAACCCCAAGAATAGTGTGTAATAAGGTGAGATACAAAAATAATAATAATAAACACAAGCAAAGGATAAGGAAAGGAACAAGTGTGAAATGGAAAGCCAGAAAGAGGTTGGAAGATTAACTTTCTTTACACGGGCTCGGTCAAATTGACTAACCACGTAAACACTTTGTACTCATTTAAAGTTATTATAGTTTTGATATTACCAGTGGCATAGCAAGAGAGGGGGAAACTTGGGCAGTAGCCCCCGGGCCCAGGTGTGAAGGGGCACAAAACTTCCTCTGGCATATAATGCCTATTAATTAATAATTATGCCTTCCCCTAGGATATAGCACAACTGCCCTACGTTAAGTAAATATGACACAGTGTTACGTTATTTGTGTGTATTATGCTTGCAGTTTTAACTTTTAAAAGCCACCCATGAAAATACAGTGAGACCGAATTGATGTACAGAAGTAAATTACACTATTCCATCATTCATCTGTAGATCAAATACAAGTCCTAGAGTACAACGTACAAGTAAGTGTATGTTCAACAAAAAGAAAATACGAGATTGATGTAACATATTAACTGGTGTGCAAGATTGGCAATATATGCAACAGGCAAGATCTAGATCTAGTAAACATTATAGGCCTAATGTAGTGGTTTGTAATTGTATTGGCTGATTGTAAATCATGTCTTACACCAACTAATGTACTAGACTTTAGATCTAATTGCAGTTACAACTTTATTTCTAGACGCTAGGTCCATCATCATACAAATTGTAGCCTATATTATAGGCAAACTTAGACCTATACTAACTATTAAAC
>NW_013666884.1:184145-185396 GCF_000517525.1 Limulus polyphemus | reverse complement strand
AATAGTCAAAACATTTCAGAGGTGGGGTGCCAAAAGTGTCTTTGCCCCCGGGTGCTGAGAACCCTTGCTACGCCACTGGATATTACTAACTTATAATATAGTATGCATATCTTCACAAAATTTGGCAAACTTTCAGTAAACATTACAAGTCTTTCACATACAAAAAAATCAGATTTTTTTTAGTGAAGTATTTTTAATCAACTAAAAAAAGATTTGTCCATGAATATATCCAGTTTTTTTTACTAGTCCAAGTACAAAGTGATTTTCATGTTAAGATTAAAAATACTTTTCTTTTCATTTGCTTAATCTCTAAAACTTCCTAAGTACATTTCAAATGTTTGTTTTTAGTAAATCTTTATATTTTATCTGTTATTTTCTTTACCCTAACTCTATACAAGGTTGGTCAATTTGACAAACTTCATAACTGCAAAAAAAACACAAAATAAATCTAAACTACCCTTTTGTCTTTCTAGAATGACTTCAAATTGTAACATGAAACTACATTTGTATATCCTAAGTAGCTCTAAACTCATAACAGTATATATCTATTTATAATTCAAATTTATTGTTTTATTGCCCTTTGAATCATGTCTAACTACTATTTGCACCATTGTAAATCACTTGGGGAATGTGGGGCTCACCTTACACAATCTAATTACATTACCCACAAACTACTCCAAGCTGTTCACATGCTTCCATAGTGAAAATTATTTATTATATTATTATTGTTATTGCAAGAGGAAAGCACAATTTATTAGGAAGTGTTAACCTCAACTGAACAGTAGATGAGTGCAGATATTCAGTGGGTCAACTACACTCCAAAACCAGTCTTCCAGTCCATGATAGAAAGATCCCAACAGTCTTCACCTCATGATCAAGAAGAAGGGTAAAGCAACTTCCATTCTGACAATTCAGATAGGGCCCAAGTGTGTAGACCCAGTATACAACCAATACCAGGCCACCTAGTAACCTAAAATCTGGGCATGTGAGATGTGAGATACTGGAATGTTATGAATATAATTATGAGATGTGTGATTTGTGCTACAATGACAGTTCAGCTTCTGGCTATAAGGTCCCAGTCTTTGCAGGTTCTCCATGGTCAACCATCCCAGCAGATAGGAAGTGGTTAGTGGTAAGGGTCCCCCTTGTTCCACTTGAAGAAAAAAAAGGGGGGGAGAATTTGCAGTGGGAAGACTCAGGAAAAAATGGCTGGATCCCCACTGAACACCTACTGGAAAGGGCTTTTATTGG
>NW_013666884.1:173967-184135 GCF_000517525.1 Limulus polyphemus | reverse complement strand
TTTATTGGAGATAGTGCAACAGGTGATCACAAAAACATATTTTGAAAAGCCAGCAAGCACCAGCCAAGGATGCAGGCATATCACCTAATCCATGGAATACGTATAGTCTGGATTAGACAGTATAAAATATCAGAATATACCACAAGATTATGTCAAGTGGTCATTAGGAACCCCCCCATCTCAACAATGTACATATATGAAGCCAAGGCAATGGTGTACCCTGCGAGGCACTCTCAGCTACCTGGTGGATCCTGGAAACAGATACTATAAACCAAAAGGCAATGTACTCATCTGTCTAAAAAGAGTGGGAATATTGCAGGATGGTGAACAGAGGCAGGCAGTGATCCTATAGAGAAGAGAGAGAAAGAAATGTGGTAAAAAGGATTAGGGAAAGACATGAGTATTGGGTACTGGAGAGTGAAATCAACACAAAAATTCCTCCCCTACACACACAAAGCAAAAACAAGGCAAGGGTAATACCAAATGTGAGAATCTCAAAAGAGAATGCAGGATGTTAAAAATTGGGGAAATAAGAATCAGATGGACAGGAAGGGAAAGATTTAATGTCGCAGAAATGGAAGTGGTCCAGGAATGGTAAAAGATATGAATTAGAGTTCGGATTAAAAAGTAGGAAAGAAGCAGAAGAGTGTTACACAAAGGAAAGAAAAAGAATGGTGCATACCTGATAACTCAAGACTGTAGAATTTGAAAAAGTTCAAAGTTCTCTTCAAAAGGGAGAAATTCCTATTGCCTAAACAGGTGATGGAACATTCAAATTCGTCCTCCTTATTGATTCCACACATGACAGGAAGGAACACCTGATAAAGGAATGTAGCTGAAGTACCTGGCAGCATAAGGGAATCCACTATCCTATCCACAATGGTCACCACATCATACCCAGAGCATATGCCTCCATAAGCCATCATTATTACACAATCTATGTGAGGAAATCAGTCACTAACACAAGTAGCAGAAAACAGTACATGTATTAGTGTTCATACTTAGAAGGAAATTAAGTTCCCTCAACATCACAAATCTCATTAAATTTTCAAGAAAAACAAAAAACATCTGATGTGTTCAGTGCCAAGGAATAGAATGAAGAGTGCAAAATCACAGAGGGAGCTAGTGTGCAGGGGTTGTGTCGACCTCCTATTGGTGGAGAGCTTTTACTGCACAACAACATCATTATATAGTAAAGAAAATCACAAGAAATCTCATGAGTTTAGGTGAAAGTTGCCTAAAGGCTAGTGCCATGCAAATCTCTAAGGCAGATGCATGGGCAAGATAGCTTTCTTTGTGAATAGGTGTGAATCATCTCAGAAGTTAAATTTCTTGAATGTCTCAAACTTAAGAGGTAGGAATGGAGCGTCTCCTTGATATTTATTTTTATATATTTCAGCTGACCCTTTTTAATTAATAATAATCATCATCAGGTTGTTTTCTTAAAAATCATGAAAAATATTTAAACACCTACATAAAAACAAAACATGCTTATTTCATGCAAACTCACCTATGCTAAGCTAACCTAAAACAAAAGTTATCATATGCTCCTTCATAAACTTACCTCCATTTTCATCAAAAATGTAAACAGTATCTCCAACATTCAGTTTCAGAGAATGATGATTGTTTTCCAAGTAGTTACTAATAACTGAAAAATGAAATAGTTTATATTTAACAGTTTACTCAGCTCAGTATAATATATGTATAGATAAGTTAATGCAAGTAAAAATACTAATAACAAATAATTAGTGACATTGGATATAGCAAACATAGTGTGGTTGACATATTATTACATGTTCTTCTTTGCCTTCACTCAATTTCTGAAAACACCAATCTGCATCACATATGAAACCAAAAAGAAGTAATTTTCTTTAGTATTGTGAATATAAACTAAAATCAAAATGTTATCATTATATTTATTATTTATCACTACATTACAATGCTTTGAATATATTTTAAATCTTAAAAAAATAGAAACAAGTTTTAAACTTCAGAACACAGCCATGTAAACACAATACTTTAACATTTAAAAAATCTTTTGAGTTTTAATATTTATGGCTGACATTAAACAGAATTCTAATCATTTCATGACTGTTATTTTATAAACAAAATGTTAATTTCCACTGCAATGGACTGCTAAATGTAAGTGACAACTTTAATTGCCAAGGAGGATGTGGAGCAACTGTGCTCAACCAAGAACACAGGATGGGACCACTCCACATTCAGAATTACGAGGAGACAGTGGACTTCTTCCATATATAATGTAATGAACCAACACTGATTAAAAAGAAGGGCCATGCACACCCCAACCAGAAAGCCGAATGTCAAATCTGAACCGGTATTACAAGTAGGCTCCCGCATAGGCTGGTGCCTCTCCTACCAACATCTGGGAAAAAAACATCCACAGTCTTGGGTAGAAGAGCCACCAACTTCACCCTCTTCTCCAAGAGTGGAGGAAAAGCCTCTGTTCACCACCCCATTGACTGGAAACCGGTTGTGGTGAGGATTTCCTAGTTCCACTAGTAGAATCTTGGAGGTAATGTGCATTAGGAAGTCCTGAGGAACAGTGCCCTGGAAACAGTGCAAAAGGTGAACCAAGTTCCCAAATTTTTAAAAGCAAGCCTACCCTAATTTATTTAATCCAATGATTGGCAGGGATGTACAGGATCCCCTTATGCTTTACTCATGAAAGTTCATGAGTGGCAGTCCAGCATAGTACAGTAAAACCACCCAGTCAGGCTCTATATGGTCTTATGGAACACCTCATTTCTACGGAGCCTGTTGCAACCTGTATAAAGTTTATCAAATTAGTGGTTGCTAGTGCAGAATTGGTTTGATAAAAGCACACCTGCTTGGGCAACACTCGCCACAGAGTGAAATCCTGTGAATATGAGGTAAAAGACCCTTAAAGGTAACAAAGAAAATACTCATTCCTTTGTATAATCTAGCAGAACATGGTGTAGACAAAAACCCTGAGATGTAGAGACAGCCAGATCATGCAAATAATGAGAGATAAAAGTATTGGGGGAGGTCTACATACCAGTCTGCACAATGACCTCCAGAGGGCAATTCAACTGGGTCTAAGAACACAGAAATGTGACAAATTTGATTAGATGTGACTCGCAGAAGATTCCTTGCCTTCAAAGAGAGCCCAGAATAAAAAGTCATTGTCTAGCATCTAAAAGGGCATTAGTGCATGCAACAAAACTTTCTAGACCCTCACTGAACATGATAATGATTAAAATCTGATTGGACATAGAAGTGAGAAATAGTGATCAGATGATCGGTAATAAGGATTTATCCCTTCCCTGTTTTACAGTGTCTTGGGTAAAAAGAAACTGGTATGAGGACGTAGAGAGAATGAGAATGTGGTCTGTAGACAAACAGTGCAAATCACCCTGACAGGTAATGTCTGTAAATCAGCAGCCATGAAAAATAAACGATCAGGTAAAGGGGATACATGGCATATAAGTATCAGGTCACAAACAGGTGTTGAGAAAGAACATGCAATGTAACCTTAAAATTACTATTAGGTAACTGGAATGGTTTTTTGGGACCAAGGACCCAAAGTGACTTGAGGAATTCAGAGAGGACTGGGGATTCAAATAACATACAGTTGCGAGAATGGAACAGTAGTCAATAAGACTACCTTAAACAGGGTGATTGTGGAAGATGCAAAATCTCTGCCAAAGTGCCAGTTCAAAAAAAAAAGAGTTATGGTTGGCACTTCTGAACAAAACAGGTTCAACCTCCTCTCAATACACCATTGCTGATATGCGTGTCATTTTTGTTGAGAAATGTTCATCTCAGGACTACGCAAAAACTGAGACAGATACATGGCAACCTTAGAAATTAAACCCCAATGATATGCTAAAGGCTGCAGAACCTGGACCAAGTGCCTCCTCGATGAGAAACACAAGACACCACCATGGAATTGTCAGAATGAAGCCTGAGGATTCTCCCCTTAATAAGCCCAGACCACGAGGCATTGCCTGTTGAAGAGCAAGAAGGACTAAAACATTGTGTAGGGAAGCTTCTTTGTCCATGCATAGACCCTGGAATTCCTAACTGTTCATATATACACCTCATCCCTGAAGCAAAACATTCATGAAGAGATGAAACTCTGGATGTGGTGGCAGTAGAGGAACCCATATTGTAGTAGTGTTCCAACTTAGCAGCCCCTAAAGATAGAAGAATGATCTGGACTAAGGAAACTAAAGAATCCAGTGAATCAATGTTTATAATCTCTTGGTAGCATAAAAACCATTAAAAGGATCTCTTGTGCTCTCTTCCCAAAGGCATGAGGGATGGAAATGATGCCCACATTCCCATAAGAAAAAGAACAATCCATTAAGTGGGAGAAGGAGAGGTGAATAAGAGTCTGGTGACCTATTCCACAGCATTGAGCTGGAAGACAGCTGAGCCCAACTGAGAGAAGAGAAGAGATGAAAAATAAAAAATACCCAGACTGATGACATATGGAATTGGAGCAAGAACAGATGTCTCAGCCCTGAAAATGAAGCCTGCCTTGTTTCTGAAAGTAGAATCAGGATGTAATGGTATCACAACTGAGGAGATGGTGCCAACAATAACCAGTCATCCATGTAATGGTGTGGCACAGTGTGAAGAAATGGAGGTGATGAGAAAAACTCATATGATAAAAGGTAAAAACTTGAAACTGCAATAGCTGACTCTTGTGAACATCAAACACCGATAGTGGTGAGACTACACCACTATGGCAATGTGCAGATAGGAGCTGACTACAACAAATGTTGACATCTACAATCCCAGAATGAGTAACTTGTGAACCTTCGCACTGATATAGAAGAAAAAGATCGATGACTGAACACCAGACAGGAATAAAACCTCTGAAGAACTAGCACAACTGCCCCAGACCAACCAAACTCTGATAGCCCTAGAACTAAGTTCCAAATCCAGATAATCTGTGAGAGACAGAAACCCTATAGGTTGGATTGATAATAGTGGTGAAGATGTGAATTGAATGACTAATCCTGATTCAAGAACCTGCAGTGCTTCTGGATCCGTGGTTAAGGTTACCACATGTCCAGAAATTCTCAGAGCTGAGCCTCCACAGACCATGAAGGTATACAATAATCACTGACACCACTGGCAGCAATCCAGCCGGTCAGAGGAACACTTGGATATAGACAGAATCTATTCTGGGTACCAATGTACCAAGAGGCTGATGTCAAGGGTCAGGACTCATAAGTACGGATATAACTATAACCCCCTGTAGGAGTCGATGAAATTCGGGATTCCAACAACAACAGGGAGGAATGTGGAAGCCAAAAATTTAACTAACATGCATGCTAACAATGGATCCAGCTTGTCATCAATGACGTTGGTGATCCTGAGAGTCTTCCAACAAAGTGAAGTGAAAGGAAAACAAAATGTTGGATTTTGGAGTTGTAAGTTCATAGTCTTACCCTGTCCCATCAGGGGACATTGATGTATTCAGGTTAACCACAAATTCTGCCTTAGAACCCTGAGATATGAGGAGCAGATGTATTATTTTTGAGTCGGAAAATGCTTCTACCTGAAGGTAGTAGGCTAACTCACGAAGTTCCGACAATGTGTGGGTAAGGCATAACTGCCCCTTCACGTAACTGAGAAGTAAACCTTCCAGCATGAACCACAATATCCATGGATGGAGAGAAAACTAAAAATTTGCACACATACCTTTGAGCTATCAAGTAAGGTGCAGGTTCAAAAGCAACTGGAAAAAAGGCCCAAAACATTACACTTTTGATGAACCAAAGCAGAAAACAAATCAAAGGCAGTTTATTCCCAAGTAGCCACCTGTTTTTGATAGGACATTTAAAGACTGTGTTGATTACTATTAATTGGAATAACATTTGGTCAGGTAAATCTGATGTGTCAGAGCAAAGCAATGCTGGGCCATCCACTACATCAAATCAAACACCGGCCCCCAGTTCTGCGAGTCAACAAACTCACCACTGTTCCCGTAAATTGGGTTGTCAATCAGAATAAAAAAAAATTTTATGACAAAAATCAACCAATAACACAGGTAACGTTCAAAGTATCTCCAAATGATTGTAATACTGGGAAACCCATTAGCAATGCTTTGTCGAGAAAAAGTGATAACATTATCTGAATGAAGTGCTTATATATGGCACCAGGATAGAGGGCGCATCGACATAGGTGGAGAGTGTCACGAGATAAATATCACCAAGGGCAATTGGGTAGGGTATTAAAGACTATAAGTGGGATTGAAGGAAAGTATGTTTTGAAAAGATAGTTACATAATGTCATTCAGTCTGAAGCACTTCCTCATTATTGAGTTAAGGTGTTCCAAAGTTTATTTCTAGCACCAGAGAGGCTCAAACTTCTATGACACATTTACTGGAAGAGTGGGGAGTCATTAATTGTGTAAATACAATTTGCTCTGAAACAGCAACAAGCATGACTGGTCACGGAAATGGAACATGTGTGCTGACAGAACAAAGATTAAACAAAATTCTCCTACATTTGGCATGCAGGCATCATATCTTAGAACTTATCCTGATATAAAAAGTTTTTGATTTTTCTGGTGTCAAAATCAGCCATGTTGGGATTGCGTGGAAGAATCATGTTTCACTCACCTGCAAATGATGGCCTGTATTTATTATTTAAAACTGTTATTGTTATAGATGATGCAGAAATACTGTATTTTAGAACATTAACAAGGTGTTTGAATTTTTTCTGTAAAATAACATATGGGAAATGCTTGCATATCTGAAATTTTTGCCTATCCTGCACTATCCAGGCCTGGCAGATGCTAGATAATAAAGCTTTTACCATCCTTATATTCCCATGTACACTTCTGTCATTCCACTACTCAAGCATAGGTCAACCTCAAAAGGTAAATTTATCTACACTTGTGTTCTTTGGAATTTTCAACAATATGTTTGGATATCTGTGTGGAACAGCATATTACTTTTTTATATGTTAATAAATATTACGACATGAAAAATTGTATTGAGCTAGATTTTTAAAATCAAGTACATTGTAGTCATTACAGAACCAAGATTCATATCAACATAATACACAAACCTTCAAATTTAACAGTACAAGTACAGTATTATAAATAACTCACAAATGTGATATACTTGACACAGAAATTATAATGACCATTTTCATTTACTCAATATTCAAATATTTAGTTATTGATATTTTTTTTATTCTGTAACATTTATTCATGGATTATTTGTTGATCTTTGGTACAACCATCACACTACCTTATAAATTATTTTACTAAAAAAACCATCTAACACTATATTCCACTAAGAAGATGTGTTACATTATTACAACCACATTTAGTAACACTCAAAACTGTAACTTAACTCATAATTATTAATGGTGTAAACTATAATCAATGAAATTCATTATTGGTTGTTTACTACTATATGACATAATACTACTGACCAAAGACTAGTATGTTTTATCTTTCAGCTGTCAATAAAGATAACTATGAAAATTTGTTACTAAGAATGCACTATCTCTTGGTACAAACTGATTTTATTACTTAAGTAAAATGGCAGTTTTTGGTATTCTACAGTATACATCTTGTCCAAATTGGTCCATCAGTTTATCAAAAAACATCTGAAAGTCATTGTATGTGGTATTTTTTGAACATCTGTTATTCCTCTTTGAAAGTAGTGCACTTTCAGTTGCACCTGCTCAATGATACTGCTCAAATTTGCAGGAAAAAAATTATGTATTATAAAAATGTTGACAAAAACTTGTACTTCATCAAGATATATGAATGAATCTAATAAAAAGTTGCAAGTTGATTGACAATGTTCAGTAGTAAGTCTAAAACATATCACACTAAAAATTGGTTTTAGATACCTGTAGGAGGTCACAGATAGCCTCATCGTGTAACTTTGTGTTTCACAAACGAATAATTTACTATACTATATGTACAAAAAAAAAGATTAAAAAACTATGGACCAATTTCTACTTCATACTACAGACTTTATCCTAATAAATAACATAAACTGCCACTACACTGGTAATACATTAGACTCATTTCTAAAATAACTCTATGGGTCATCCATCCTGAACTTTGAATTTTGATAATGACAAACTTGAGGAATTTAAAAAAAAATAAACAAAAACGTTTATTGTTTAATAATAGTACTAACACATAAAACAGTTTGGAACATTTAACTTTGAAACCAGTGAACTACACGAGAAGGCATATGATCTCCAAATTATAATCCAAATAAGCTTAGAAAATAAAAGCAATTTATAAGAAACTGCAAGTGTTTGCCCTGATCAAGAGGTAAAAAATTCCAAAAATAAAAACTACATCAGTACATGCAAGTTTTGCAAAAGATACTGATTTATTGGTTGGAGATGGTTCTAAGAAGGCTTATTACTAGTACTAGGAGTAGGATAATGGAAGGTTGCCCTACAAGTTACAGGAATAGGTTAAAATATCGTAACAGTTAACTTATTTTATCCTGAGAAAAAAAAAAAGAGGACGGATTTAAATGTTTCTCAGGGGTGGGGTGCAAGTACAATGTTGTTGAAAGATCAAATGGTACCTTGTTCGTGTGTTACAATAATAAACAACGTCATTAGTACTAATTAAAACGTAAAATGTAAATCAGGCTAGCTCACGCGGCGTACACAACGCTGTCATTAAGTATCACAGTATTACTAATCAGAATTAATATGTGCAGTACTAGAACTAGTAGTAATACTACTACTAATGCTAGTAATAATATAATAGTTTAATACTATTAGTATTACCGTACTTTTGTTTTGACTTACCAACGCCGTATTTTATTCTATCGGGTGAAGGCATGTGTTTCGCCATACTCCTTTGAAAACTTCATTCAAGGGTTTATTATATTGCAGTATATTAAATACCCTGAGATTTTTCTATTAATATGAAATTAACAATAACAAAAGAAACCTATTGCACTCATTTCTCCATAATCCTTATCCAGACGATCGCCATAATGATTTCTCAACTCTCGTACGTTCGCGTCAAACTTCCGCTTCCTCATAGCTGTTGGTTGTATCAATTTCTACGATAATGTAATGTATTTGCCACAGTGATCAATTGATTAAAATCGAACAATGTAACATCTATAATCACATTTCTAAGTATTCTTGCCGTTTTGGGTGGACTATTGTTGAATGTTTATGTTCGTCAAGTTTTCATTTTTATTCCTTTATGTGTGTAAATGTTAATGATTTAATATAGCGAACACTGTCAACATGTACACACTTAATAATAATATTTCATGACCAAGTTTCAAATGTAAATTTTGAAACGATTCAATACCAATCTATAATGCACTTTTGAAAGATCCTTTGAAGATTATACCTTTTGTATTTTCCTGAAAAAATGATATAATATTTGTTTTTGTGCCTATGTTGATAGCGCTACGGTGGGTCATTTTTGATGGTTTTTTGTTTGTTTTTTGTATTTTGATTATGTTTCTGCTAAATTACATTTTTTGAGTTATGAAAAGCATTTTCTAAGTTTGTCATAAATTTCGCTTTTTAATATTTGGTTTTGCCTTTTATATTTTTTATCACGGATATTTGGTGCTGAATTTTTCCAGTATAAAATTTTAAAACCTTCCATATTTGCATACGTTTTCCCATTAAGATGGTGTTGCAACGAACGAAAAAGATGGTAATCTGATGGTTCCATACCTGGAGAATATGGTGGGTGGAGGAGAACTTCCCAACCCAACTCCATAATCTTGTGTTGCGTCAAACGTGCCACATGTGGATGTGCATTCTCGTGGAGAAGAAGAACACCTTTCCGATTGACGAGTGAAGGGCGTTTCTGGTGAAGGGCTTGATTTAAACGTTCCAGTTGCTGACAATAGATCTCTGCATTCACAATTTGCTGTGTATTGAAGCGTTTGAAATGAATTATTCCTTTGATGTCCCAAAGTTGCAGAATATTATGGGCACTACATTTTCATTCAGCCGTGTTACCATTCTCACTTAATTGCTCCAACAGTCCTAGTAATTCATCCAGTTTTTCATGTACAACTTTTATTGCCTTTTCTCTTGCACTCCACCGTGTTTCTGATTCCCCACTTGACAGAGATCTTAAGCTCCTGCTGCAGTTCGTCCCATCGAGTTGTTGAATGAGCAAAGAAATTATAAATGA
>NW_013666884.1:172370-173422 GCF_000517525.1 Limulus polyphemus | reverse complement strand
TCCAGGGTTTTCGTTTGAGGTTATGTTCTCAGTATGATCACGAAATGCAAGATTTTGAGAAGCTAAATACTGTGCACAATCCAGTAACTAAACAGTATATCTCTCCATTTATTTTTTCTTGCTGAATTTGCCTTTGCAGCTCTTCATCAATGCCAGTTTGAAGACGAATTCGCCACTCAGTTTCTTTCCAAGCAGCAAATAACTCACGATTACTGTCACTATTTTCACAGGGATTTAACTTTTAAATTTTTTTGCACTTAGAGAATCGGGCCCGGCATGGTCAGGTGGTTAAGGCACTCGAATCGCAATCTAAGGGTCGCGGGTTCGAATCCCTGTCACACCAAACATGCTCGCCCTTTCAGCCGTGGGGGCGTTATAATATTACGGTCAATCCCACTATTCGTTGGTAAAAGAGTAGCCCAAGAGTTGGCGGTGGGTGGTGATGACTAGCTGCCTTCCCTCTATTCTTACACTGGGATGGCTAGCGAGATAGCCCTCGTGTAGCTTTGCGCGAAATTCAAAAACAAACAAACTTAGAGAATCCACCCTGTGTTTTGAAAGTAGACCGACTATCGGATGTCATACATGTAAAAGGAAAAAGAAGACAACAAAAGCAATATGCTGCTTTTTGTTGAGGTGAATACACCAACCAGGAACGATTGACCTCTTGTCCATTCAGAAGGCATTCTTTGAACCAAAATGCAGTCATAGAACGCCCATCTTTGGCATCAAACGGATCTTCTTTATGTTGCAATTCATGTGCTCCAACTTTAACAATCTCTGTGCGATGTGCATGTGTTACAACTGCTGAGCCTGTTGTATCTAACTTCATAAATCCAATATCCTTGTGTGTTAAATATTTATTAGGTCATCTTCTTTAAGCTTAGCAGCATTATTCTGTGGATTTGTTTCTGACAAAGCGGAATCCTCTTGTTTATTATTAATATCATCAATTTGCTTGACTCCACCATCAAAGCTGCAAATTGTGCACATGTTTTGCGTCCCTGTGCCCCACTTTCTTTTTTCGTGTGTAAAAGGATAAATACTGACTA
>NW_013666884.1:169729-171478 GCF_000517525.1 Limulus polyphemus | reverse complement strand
GTTATCAGATTCACTGGCAACCGAAGTTCCCGACCAAACATCAACTTTGCTGGAGTGTATCCAGTGGCTTCATGCTCTGCTGTTGTATAGGCCATCAACAGTGGAGGGAGTAAGACATCCCAGTCATCTTGGCAGCTATTACACAACTTTGCCAATTCCTGTCCCAGTGTCCAATTGTACTTTTCTACCAACCCATCAGACTGTGGGTGAAGTGGCGTTGTCCTGGTCTTTCGTGTGCCAAACAACTTGCAGCATTCATGGAACACAGCTGATTAAAAGTTACGGCCTTGATCTGAATGCAGTTCGTATGGCATACCAAACCTGAAGAAGAAATCACTAATAGCCGAAGCTACAGTTGTAGCTTCCTGATTTAGTATTGCATATGCCTCAGGCCACTTGGTGAAATAATCCATCACCACACAAATGTACTTGTATCCAACACGAGTTTGTGGCAAAGGACCAGTAATGTCAACAGCTACTCTTTCCATTGGTGCACCAACTTGATATAACTTCATTGGAGCACGTCCTTTATGCTTGGGTCCCCTTTTAGCACAACATGTACTACTTGTCCTGTACCATTCTTCCACACCTTGCCTCATACATATCCAGTAAAATCTCTGCCATAGGTGTCTTCTTAACTCCAAGATGTCCTCCTGTTAAACTATCATGGGATTGACGCAGCACAGCTTCCCGTAACTTTCTCGGTATAACTGTTTGCCAGGTCGTCACTTTCCCATCTGCAGTCTCCCATCTCCAGACAACACTACCATCTTCAAGCTTCAACTGGTCCCATTGTGCCCAATAGTTCTTTGTCACAGGGCTTAAGATAGACACCTTCTCCCAAACAGGGTGCAAAACAATTGCTTTTAGAAAATCAATTATTGGCTTCGAATCTTGGTCTTTCTCCTGCTCTGCTTTAATGTCTATACATGGTTCCACTTCCTCATCATCACCTCCTTCGGTCACTTTGAGTTCAGCTTGATGACACCTGGATAGTTCAACCTTTCTTTTAACACTTACTGGAATTTGGCCTTTGTTGTTCCCAATCGTCATTTTATCGAAGTTAACTACACACTTTCTCGGTAGTAAGTAGTCCAACCCTAATATGCATTGGTCTTCAATGTCAGCCAAGTATACTTTGTGTCTGTCCTTCATGCCCATGAGCTCAATAGTTACCCATACTGGTCCCCACAACCTTGCATAATGTACTGTCACACCACAGAGCTTCTGTATGGCTTCTGGTTCTCCTTTGTGATCTAGCAACTTGATACTCACAAGGGTTTGCTGAGATGCAGAATCTATGACAAAGTTGCACTTTTGGCCATCCAGCTTTCATGTCACGTAGACACTATGTGTGCTTGACATCTTACACCTAGCTGTTGGGACTTTCGCAATGGGGTTTGGTGGGCATCTCTCAACACCAACCACTACTGGTTTCCCGGAGGCTGACTTATTGGTAATATTCTTCTTACACTGGCTCCTCATATGTCCTTGCTCTCTACAGTTCCAACAACTTTTCTTGGTTGCAACCTTTCCTACCGTGGCATCTTCCCTGTGTCGAAGTTGCCTGCATTGAGCTCTCTTGTGCCCTGGTTTGTTACAGTGCCAGCGAAGTCTTTCAAATTTCTCTGAGAGCTACCCTTTTCTGGCCTTGAATCACGATGACTGTACCAACCTTGGTACCTCTGTGCTGGACTTAACGTAGGATTCGAATTCAAGAGCTCTGGTCATTGCATCTTGTATAGTAGA
>NW_013666884.1:127421-168816 GCF_000517525.1 Limulus polyphemus | reverse complement strand
TGCTTCACTTGTATCTTCAGTTGTGGACTGTCAGCAACAACTTGAGGAGATCGGGTGCCTTGTATGCCATACTTTCAAAGTCCTGTGCCAGCTCTTGCAGGCTCTCCCCTTTAGCACGGACTCTCGTCCTAAACTTAGCCCTGTAGACTTCAAACTGATTTTGAGTTCCATACCTGAGTTCTAGAGCAACTACCAGTGCTCTATAGTTGTGCCTGTCGTCTGCTGACAACTGTCCAAGTATTTCCAGTGGTTGTCCCTTCAGGCTAGTTGCGAGGTACATTGCTTTCTGCTCCTCTGTCCATCCATTCATTTCTGCCAGTAGCTCAAATTGTGCTCTATATGCTTCCCATGGTGCATTCCCATCGAATTCCTGTGGCATCCTTCGTACTAGATCACCCCTATTGCTGACACTCGTGTCTGGGAATGTGACTTCTGGCAGGACTGAAGATGTCTGCATTAGGGTTTAGCTGTGGGGTCTGGAAGGGCTGATTAGGTCGATGGCTAATATATATCATCCTTGTGTAAAAGACAGTAAACCATCATTTAATATATTTAAATCACTTTGAAATTTGCTAATCTTTTCCATTTGTGTGTGCTGGCTTTCTCTCAACTGTTGTAGACTTTCTTCCTGTTTCTTTTCTCATTCTTCTTGTTTCATTTCTTGTTCCAGTTGTCACTTGTGCTGGTTTTTCTTGCCACTGATGTAGTCTCTCTTCTTGTTTATTTTCTTTCTCCTCCAACCACTGCTGTAGTCTCTCTTCTTGTTTATTTTCTCGTTCTTCTTGTTTCTTTTGCTGTTCTTGTATTGCTGCCATCAAATCTGCTAAGTCGTAGTTTGATTTGCCACTTCTCGTTTCCCTTTTTTTTGTTTTCTATTCCATTTCTGACACCAATTTGTTATGTATCTGGTCGTTTGTTTGTTCCCGGTATAAATTCTTCCCGAGGAACTTCAGCGATACAAGTCCTTTCTTAAATAAATCTAGTTTATTCTTTCTCAATACAACTTTGCAATACGCAAAATTTTCACAGTCACTTTAATTTAAACACACGCTATAATTCACAACGATTCGCGTAATTTACTTACGGTCACTACCGCTCACTTGACTCAATTATCTGACTCTATACCTCTATCTGCAATTATTTATCCACTTTATTTGCCGGGCTTATATACTATAAAAAGAGAACGCCTAGAAAAGACTAGAGTTGCCAGGAACAATCATGATCCTTCGAGAATCTCATGACGTGTTACCAGCGTCACGTAACATTACATACCTTGATGATAACATATCTATACGAAGACTTGTATTAGCCAACATTATGCATAAAGTTCCAAACCAGCAACAAACAAATTGTCGACGAAGATTTGTGAACATTTCTATAGGAAGGTAATGTTATAATTTTCTACAGTAGCAATGGTTAAATATCATTATTTACATAGATCTTTTAGTCTTGTTTGTTTGTTTGAAATTAAGCACAAAGCTACATATTGGGCTATCTGTGCTCTGCCCACCACGGGTATCGAAACCCGGATTCTAGTGTTGTAAGTCCGCAGACATACCACTGTGCCACTGGGGGGCTTTTAGTCCTGTACAGTACTGGTTTCGATATAAATTTATACATTAAACATTCAAACTATAGATATGTATTTGGTGCATCACACTAACTAAAGACAATACAGTATCTCATAACAAGAATAGTCAGTATAACTGTTTTAATTTGTATTAAATTTCTTATTGTCTATATACACTTCAAAATTATGATTTTAGCCATAAATTATTAAAGTATACAGTAAACATTTTACTATAACTTAAGACAGTGAAGATTGTCAAAATGTAACATTTTAAAAAGAGTATTTTCTTAGCATATAAATCATAAATATAGTTAACTTAGCTTTTTATGGTATGCCAAACAATATTTAGAAACATCCAGGACCCGCACAACATTTGTGGTACTTTTCATGCCCTTCGCTTCAATGCTTTCTTACAGGCATTTTGTGTTAGATCAATAAATCGTGGTCTATTTGAAAAAAAAAAGTTACATGGTCAGACAAACAAACTCACGTGGACATAAATTTATTCAATAAAAAAACACATGTAAAGTAAACAATCAAGTAATGGTATTTATAATAGTGTACAGAGCATGAAACAGTTATGAGCGTTTAGTGTATGACACGGGTTCAGGAATTGAAATAAAGAATCTCACAAAAATGAAGAATAAAACCCTTAATGATGAAAAAGTAGTTAAAAGGTGTTTATAGCAGTCTATTAAATGAACCAAAGCTAAGTTATTGTAAAGTAAAGTAAATGTAACGTTGTAATGAAGGTAAACTTAGCTGAATATTCAGAAACATTTGAATGCGTGTTCACACAATGATTAGCATATGGTTTTCAACGAACTGCGCATGCGTACTTTAGACCTAAATAAGTCGAGAAAGCCCATGGGAAATGTATTTAATGTAATGTTCATTTTTTTAAAATTGAAGCGAGTCATCACGTGATGACAATGTACCCTACTCATTGCATTAATAAGTTTAATTAAGCAAAAAGCAGGTAAGGTGATTCTGAATGAAAAAGCCACGGTGGAATCCTCGGACAAAGACCTTTCTAACTATATGATATATGTAGCATTTGATTGAGAAATTTGCGAGAAAAGTTCCAGACAGAAAAACGCAAACGTATTATTTATATAGACTTGTATGACTTTCTGTAGAACAATTCCAATCGCAAACATAACGTTTTTAAACACGCGTAAACTATGGTAACTATAAAGAGTATACAACACTTATTGTTTTATGTTAAACGATAGCATCTGATTACACATCACAAAATCTATGTTTTTACAAAATGTTTCTGAAGAGCATTTAAAATAGAAGGACGATGCTCAAGCATTTGTTATAAATCACACACACACACACACACACTACAACTATCATGTAGAAATAATGTTCTACCAGACGGTTCTGGACTTGTCTCTGTTTCACAGTAAGAGATCATTATTAGTCGTGACATATTCCAGAAAATAGTAACCCCACGAGAATACAAAGTTTGGTTTTGTACTAGTAACGTTCTGTATAACAATATTTTCAAACTACAAAAACTTGATATATTTCATAAAAAGAAAGTTTTGTAGTCTAATTATTTGTGGTACAAAATTCTGTAGTGCACACTTTTATTATACATGTTCATAAAAATCTACACTAAGCATAATATGATTTGCGTGACTTGACAACTTGTCAAGTAAAATAGTAATTATATCCGTCTCTACTTTTGAATTTAAACTCTATATATATCCTATAAAAACATTTTATGCAAAATATAGTCAATAATATGAAGATTATAAAAATAACAATATGAAATGAAGTGTTTTTAAAACGATTTTCTTAATATACAAAGCATACTAACTAAAAAAAAAGTATTCCGTAAAAAAAAAAAAACCTAATATATATAAAAGTAACCATTTTATGTTTAGTAAAAATGTAACATCTGATCGGCTATCACATGTTGATTGTTTACAAAACGTTTTTTTTCTTTCGGAAAATATATGTTGAATCACTTTGAAAGACATACACAAAGTACAAGACCTCTACTAAATTCTCTATACATGTAGTCCATGTAACTTTTGTGCCAAGGCATAAAGAGCTCTTGCCAAATATTTCAAGTTTACAGAACCTTTTGATTTTTCAGAAGTATTACTGGTTTGTTTGTTTTTTTTTTTGCTATGCATTTTGATGCTAAAATGTGACGGTCTGTTACGTGGTTTTGTGACAAGAGACGAATCGTTGTCAAGAGTTTATTTCTTTGTTTCAGAGCAAAGCCACATTGGGCTATCTGCTGTGTCCACCGTGGGGAATCGGTTCCCGGATTTTTGCGTTGTAAGTCCATAAATTTACCACTGTCCCATCGATCAGAGTTCATAACATATTCAAGAAACACTGACTCGTCAGATTAAGACGTCTGGAAACGTATGTTATAGGTTAAGTATTTGCAACAGATATTATACACTATCCTACTAAAATTCATAGGACACACGTAGCTATGAATAAAACATGTCTTTATTACAAGAAATTAATATCGTGTTGGCCTGCCTTTGGCCTTAGTGACTGCTTCAATGCGTCATGGAAGACCGTCTGCTAATTTCTAGTTGAAAGCTGGTGCTATTCTGCTCCATTCCTCCTTTAAAGCATTAGTAAGCTCCACTACTGAAGATGACCATCTTGGCCTTGACATAATTCTGCGTTCCAGTTCATCCCAAAGATGTCTTATCAGGTTGAAGTCTGGGCTCTATGTTGGTCACTTCAAACCACACGTTCACAATCACTGTTTTGTGACATGGAGCGTTATCATGTTGGAAGGTGGAAGGATCGGTACCATAAAATTGCCAAAATGTAGGACACACAGAAATGTTCAGAACACAATGTACGACTCAGTATTCATGGATCTATGCACTGCGACCAATGAACCTAGTCCATACCACGAGAAGAACCCTCTGACCATGATACCGCCACCTCCAAATTTCACTGTTTTGACAACACACTCAAGTAATAATCGTTCTCCAGGCATTCCCTATACCCAAACATGTCCATCATACTGGAAGAGCGTGTAGCGTGACTCGTCGCTCCACAGGACTGATTTTCATTGATCCACGGTCCAGGTACGGTGTGCATTTGTTTTTGTTATCAACGGCTTGTGGGCTGCAGCTCTCGACGTGTAGTGGAAGCACTTATAGGATTGCCTGTGGGTGCTCGCATCTCCATTGAGGATCATAGAACAGCTTTGCTTACATATTTGACGAGGCAACGTGGGTTGGCATTGGATTCACACCTGGAGGAACAGATAAAAAAGGAGTAAGAATACTGGAGGTATGTACTTCAACGTGTTATTGTAGTTGTGTGCACATTAGCAGAACATGACCTAGCTTTTAGGGGAGGCAATGAAAAGTTTGGCTCAACACATAACGGGAAGGTTTTTGACTTGATAAAACTCATTACTAAGTTTGAAATATTTCTGGCTAACCATATAAACCGTTATGGAAATAGTGGATGTGGCAAGTCATCATACTTGTATAAACCAATATGTGGTGAACTCATCCAGCTTATGACTAAAAAAAAGGATCAGTTTTGGGAGAAGCAGGATATTTTAGTATGTTTGTTGACTCCACACTAGATCTTTCACATATAAATAAACTAATTGTTATTGTAAGATATTTTTTACCTGATGGTGGTTTTCTCATTGAGCGCTTTTTAACTTTCACTGAGCTAAAAATCACAGTGGTGAAAATACGGCCAACATAGTGCTGGATTATAGATGCAATGTCTCCAAAGTTGACTTCAGCAAATGCAGAGTATAGTCATATAACAATGTTGCTAACATGGCAGGATGGTATAATGGCATGCAGCAAAAACCTTCTTAAGAAAAATAAGTATGCAACATATATTCCATGTGCTGGTTATTCACTGAATCTCGTTGCCCGTGCTGCAAGTGATTACTGCCTAAATGCAGTTAGTTTATTTGATATTGTGCACCAAATATACACATTCTTTTCTTGCTCAACAAATCGCTGGGCAGTGTGCTCAAATCATTTTCAATTCTTGATTCCACCATATAAAAACGTCTTTCTGAAACTAGATGGGAAACACAAGTAAAGGATACTTCAGTTATAACAGACATTTATGGTTATTGATGTGCTTTATTATATTCATACTGAATGGTGACTGTGAAAAGGGCAATACAAAAAGAGAAGCTGGTATTCTGTATGAAAAAGCGGAGGAATTAGAGTTTGTGTTGATGTTAGAACTTTAGAATTGTCTGTTGAATCAATTCTACAAAACCAACAAGGCCCTAGAGAATGCACAGATATTCCTTAGTACATGTGCAAAACTTTACAAATCACTCCTCCATTTCTTGAAAGCAACCTGTGAAACTTTTGAAGAAATTGAACATAAAGTAAAAACAAACCCAAAACCCTGCTTGATGTAGACAACAAATGTGTAAATAAAGGGAAAATAATGAGAAAAAAAGATTCCAATGATGGTTATGCTGATGAAGGTTTTCGCCAAGAGACATATTTTAGGTGAAATCTTTTATTCGTATAGTAGATGCACTTAAAACCAATTTGAAGAGAACATCAATCACATACGAAAATTTTTGAAACTTTTTTTTATTTTTGGTTGACTTAGATGCCTCAGAAAAATAGCTAAATGAGAGTTCAAGGCTCTTGACGAAAGACTATCTTGAAGATGTTGATGTTAACCTCGCTAGGGAAATAAAGCACTACCATGCCTATAGTTAGAAAAATTACGCAGATAAAGGACATTTAAACCGTCAGGACCTTTATCAAGTCATCATGAAAAGTAAGGTTCAGTTGGCATTTTCTAATGTAAAAACAATGTTGCAGCTATTTTTGAGTATATTGGTAACAAACTGTTCAGGAGAAAAGTCATTTTCGCAACTGAAACGCATCAAGAATGAACTGTGGACAAGAATGGTGCAAGTTAAGCTATCTGCCTTGAACTTGTGTGCATTGAAAGTGACAAACTCCGTAACTCATCATTTTCGACTTTGCGCTACAAAACTCACGAAAGAAAGTGTTATACATTTTTATGTTAAAATTAATGTAATGTGCAAACAGGTATAGTGCAGGTTGTACTGTTTCCGTTATGTAAGTTGGTCTGTGTAACTGTAACTGTTTTCGTGACTTTATGTCGCTGTATAAATAAAGTTTTCATATCTACTAATAAGAAATCGAACACGAAAATATATTAATTTAAAAACAATTTATAATACAAACAGGCATATTGCATGACATGTGTTTTAGTTAGATTATTATTTTATCTTTACTCCTTCGCCTTTCTGTCTATGGAAATATAAACTTTCATGTTTATATTTGCAATGTCCATTCTGTGAGAATAATAAATATATTTTTTATCGTATGGGTCTCTTAAATTTGACATAGCTTAGGGTCTCAGAATGTCATTATCCGGTACTGCCATTAATGACACCTATTCTTTATAAACTTCTGTTGTATTAGAAGATTTGTTTGTTCGTTTGTGATTAAGCTACGCAATGGGCTATCTGTGTTCTGCCCACCACGGGTATTGAAACCCAGTTTCTAGCGTTGTAAGTCCGCAGATATACTGCTGTGCCACTGGGGGGCTGTATTAGAAGAAAGTAAAAATTTAATTAAAAATGTGATAATGACAAAAGGAATTCAACAGTATATATTTATATTTATAATATAATAGATCAACTTAAAATGATCTTATTTTTATAGAAAAAAACATTAATCTGTTTGCTCGATTAACTAAAAAGATGGCTATTTATGCACAAGATAGTTTTTATCTTAATGACATCATTTATATGACACTAAATACGTAGTTTTGCCTTCAACTTTAACACTTGAGTGTCGATAGAATATTTGTAAAGATCACCAGTGGCATATTTTTCCCACCAGTGATCGATCTTGCAATGTTCAAAGTCTCCAATGTCTACTCGGATTTACAATATTCAGACTATAAAACAGATGATTATAATTTAGTAGATGTCATGCTAAATTTTTGTGACTACATTCTTCTGCACGTTCAAAAACACATAACATTCAATTATGTCACAAGT
Organism: Limulus polyphemus; assembly: GCF_000517525.1. Taxonomy (NCBI): domain Eukaryota; kingdom Metazoa; phylum Arthropoda; class Merostomata; order Xiphosura; family Limulidae; genus Limulus; species Limulus polyphemus. The sequence continues at coordinate 161,206 of NW_013666884.1, read as the reverse complement.
AATGAACAATTTATTTTAGTTTAATAAGCTTAACATAGAACATGTACCTAGTGTGATATAAGTTTGCTAAAGTCAGAAACATTGAAATTATGTTCTAAACTAAACAGTTCCTTCTATATATTTATATTCAAAAACTCCTTATTTTTTTAAGAGGAGTTCATATGTTGTGTCGTTACTATGAGAAATGTTTGGGTTAATTACAATCCCATACCTCATTCCCATGTATTAACTACGAAGACCATTCATTAATATACTCTCTGGATGAAATAACTTTCTAATCTAGATCTTCAGTACATTATATTATTAAAAAGATTTTGGAGGCTCGCCAATTCGTTATAGTCCATGTCACTTCGTCTAATCGTATTGTATTTGACGGCCGTATATTTTTACAATAACTCTATTTCCTATATTTGGTAGTATGGGGATAACAGTATAAACTTCCAATTTTAGTGCCATATTACTGATCTCAGTTTTACTGTGTGCTTTACTAGTGGCAAAAACTTCCCATCCTGCCTTGCACTTTTCGTACATTTCTGATTTGTAGTGCAACCCTATCAGAGAGATAAAGGTGTTTGCCGTTGCTTCTTTTGCTTTTGCTTGGGTCACATAATTTTTTATCTCCGAAGTTGTTTGACTTTCTACTCATGTGATTGGTCTTTTTCAAGCTGCTTGAGCATCTGCTCAGCTGAAAGTTTGTGGGACGTATCTGCCACACCACGATAAAATGCTTTGATTTCCTCTTTATGAGGACTAATATTTTTCACACCATACTGAACACTATGTTTTATACCCTAGTCCATACAACTCCAAATGTTTCTGTATCTTCCATGTAGGAATTGTTAATTACGCTATCCAACTCAACTTTCGAACTTGATGTGAGACCTAGATAGTCAACAGCATACATTTGTATATTGTTGGTCGAGTTTCTGTAGTTCTCGTATTTTCATGTATATGCTCTATATATAAGTGTGTACTCCGGTGGCTTAGGGGTATGTCTGATGCCCTGTGACGTTCAGAAACGTGGTTCCTACTTGTGTCGGGCTCAGGTGGTCGATTCCTTAGCTTTGTGCTTAAAACAAACAAACAAACAGTTTTAAGTATCTAACACATTTTTAGCCATAATGCATCCATGTATAGGCAAAAAACAAAAAAACCAAACAAACAAACAAAAAAAAACAACTAATTACCAAAATCTAAAGTTTAAATTTTTTAGTCCTCGTAGAAGCGATGTTAACAATGCCGTAACATGGCAACACCGCGATTGATTTTAAATCTAAAATTTAATTTATACTCAAGAAACACGTTATATTTAAGAGGCCAACATTCACGTGAGAATGCAAAATGTCTCCGCCACACAATCCCAACACCAGAAAAATCGAAAACTGTCTATATAAATGCTCGGTATCTGTAAGAAGGCATCTTTGTACCAAATCCCATGTAATTTGATTGACATACACATGAATATTTCACCAAAACCTCAAATTGTGTTTTCCTCGCTGAAAAATTGAGCAATAGCCAAAAATTCCAAAATCGTGTATATCTCTGTTTTGGACCTGTAAAAAAGTATCTTTGTACAAATCTCATAAAAACTGGTCGAAATACGGAGGAGTAATTGTCAAAACACCATAAAATTATGCTTTTTATGCCATCTTGACACCCCTATAATTACTAAAGATGGGCAAGTCCAACATTTCTGTTTGCCAATGCGTGTTGCCTGTCGAAAAGTCTTTGTTACAAATTCCATGTCAAAATACGGCCTAGTAATTAACCAAAAATCTCCCAAATTATGTTTTTCGTGAGCTCTGGCCCCCTAAAATGACTCAAAACGTGCAAATCCAATTTTTTTATGTCAGTGTTTTGTGTGCATGAAAAATTATATTTGTGCTAAGTTGCATATTGATTATTGTAAATGTGATCGCACAGGATCCCAAAATATACATATTTGGGTTGTTTTACCTTTGACTCCATAAAATCCTTATAAAGACCTAAAAAAAAAAATGAAAAATATGTTTTGGCGTATTAGACCAATGTATAATCCTACCAAGTTTCAAGTCAATCTGCCGAAAAATGAAGGTATGGCGGTCGATTGAAAAGTGTTTGGAAGAAGATACAATAGAAAAACAGTATATCTCTCTGCGGAGACATAACTATCTTTATTCTGCATGGAAAAATTATCTAAAAAACAAATAATCAGATTTTCAAAGTCAGTCAAATGTGCGTGTCTCTTCTTGTGAACTTGGCTGTTAGCAGTCATGAAATCTGTTTAATTTTGAAGTGGTAAATATATCAGACTTAGGCTTGATTTTTAAAGTTTTACTAATATGATTATTAATTAATTACATTAAAATATTTTAAATCAAATCATATAGATGGGAGCTTAGAGAATTATAGAAGATCAAGAGAATTTGGTTAAACAAAAATTATGAAATTAAAAAGGTATAGGAAAAAAGATTGGCTGAAAATGTGAAAATTAACAATAAGAATTTCTTTAAGTACATTAAAGGATAAGCAAAATGTTAAGATGGGTGTCTAGCCTACCAAGGACGATAAAGGAAAGCTCGTATATAATGATTATGAGGTAGTTGGGTTATTAAATATTTTCTTCAATACCAGAAATAAATTACCCTAAACACCAAAATGTTGTTTTTATTTAATTAGACACTCACCGTTTCGCTTTACAGCTTCTTCAGGAGCGTTCACTAAAACACAAACCGAAGCTGATAGTACAAAGCTTCAAATGGTGCCAGAAGATTGGAAGTTGGCTAATGTTACTCCTCTTTTCAAAGGAGGTGATAGCAATTGTTTTGGTAATTATAGTCTTATTAGTGTTGCATCAGTGGTGGGAAAAGTTTTACAAGTGTTGTAAAGATGTTTTCCAAAGTAATTTAACAAAGATTAAAAATTTATTGGATAGTCAACATGATTTTATTAGTGGGAATTTCGCCTTATTAATCTGTTCAGATTCTCTGAAGAGGTTACTACTTATGTAGGTGAAGATATGGTTGTGGATTTGGTGTATCTGAATTTTTAGAAAACACTTAACAAGGTGCCACATAAAAATCTTGTACAATTATCTCTGTAGAAAAGTGGCTGGTTAGAGAAAAATTAGAGAGCTGTTAGAGTTCAGGCAAACTAGATAATGCCATAAGTGAGGGTACCTCAGGGCTCAGTGTAAGGATCTTTGCTTTTTTATTTATATCAATGACAAATGAAGAAAAATTCAATAAATTACTTAAATTTGTTGATGATGTTAAGGTCTTAAGTTTTGCTGATTGTGAAGAGGATGCTGCCAATTTACACAGGGATTTAGATCATTTGGTGAGTTGTGAAACTAAGTAGCAGATGGCTTTTACTTATAATAAATGTAAGGTAATGCATGTGAGATATCATAATTTGGATTGTAAGTATACTTTTGTTCGAAATAATGTTAACAATGTTATGGAAGACGAAGATCTTGGTGTTCTGGTTGTTCATTTTCGTAAGCCATTCAAGCAGCATGCTGTTATTAGTGGTACAGAAAATGGAATTTCAAGTTATATCCACAGAAATATTGAAAACAAATATAAAGAGATTAAAATATCATTGTATAGATCATTGGTTAGGCAACATTTTAACTGTTATATTCAGTTTAGGGCTCCTTACCATGGTAAGGACATTGAGTCGTGGAAAAAGTTCAGAGTAAGTCTACTAGGATGATACCTGGGATGGAAAGGCTGTCATACTAAGGCACGCTAAGATTTCCGAAGTAGGTTTCACTTTAGAGAGGACATGACTGAGGTGTTTAAGATTGTTAAGAGCCTTGATAGTGTCAATGAATCATGCTTTTTCGTACTTATTGATAAGAATAATCGGAATATAGGACACAAATAGAAATTTTAGCAGGGTAGTAGTTATCTTCAGCTAAGACAGTTTTTTTTTTTTTTACGAACAGTATAGTTGTCCTTTGGAATGGGTTGCCTTCAGATGTGGTAGAAACAGTAAATGTAAGGGAGTTTAAGGGAAGACTTGATAAATGTCTGAATAATAAGGGCTGGCTTTGAGTTTATATATATATATTGTTTAGTTTAGTGGATGGGACAGCCTAGATAGACAAACAAGTCCCTCGTTGTCCTTAAATATTATGTTATATTATTATATGTAGCAGAAGAGTAGTGATACAAATGAATTATCTCACCAAATTGTGAGAATTAGCTCTAAACAATGCGCAGTTCTAACCTCTATTGAAATAGCAGCAATAATAAAGAATGAAGGCAGTGGATATTTCACTAATAGGTGGACTCAACGAATGATAAATCGGAAGCTTTGTGAGAAGAAACTGGAGGATTTAGAGCTAGCTTGAGTGCTACTTGTCATGAAGCATTGTAAAGTATAACCTCTGCAGAATAGTGAATACAGCATGAATGCATACAATCTATGGCACTTCTTTGAGCATTTATAAGTTCATAATGGCATTATGTATCTAAAAAATGTGTTGTTCAAGCTATGATACAGCTATTGTTCCTGAGGCAGAAGATACTTTTGGACTTTCCATGATGCAAGAAGTAACGTCACCTGATACTGATAAATATTTTGTTTTGCACATCTTTCAAAATTGAAGCGTTACAAAAATAAGAGCGAAACAGTTTCAATTTTCACCAGATCTCGAACAGCATTTTATGATAATTATGAATATTGTCATTTCCCACGGAAATATTATTTTGCTGTTGTATTTTGAGATGTTATATTACAAATATTCGTACATGTTAGCATGCATTAGTCAACACAGGGTCAAGGCTATAGCTTAAATTTTCCATTTAAGGTTGTTCCACAAAAATAATTTTCCGCAATATGTTAAGGCAGGGAAAATTTTAATTTATCAATCTAACCATTTTATAATTCAAATAAGTAAGTTCTTTTCTTCACATCTAAGTTAAAACACAAAGACCCGATAATGGTAGTTCGATTACCATCCAATATATTTTCTGAACTGCCGAATTTCAACCAATTTCTTTGTTGAAACGCTTATAACTAGTGTATAATTGTTGTCTAAAATTTTTTGGTAATACAAGAGACTACATACTCAAATCCAAGTTAACAATAAACCTAGTGGTACTCACTGAAATGCAAACGTTATTGTTTTCTGTCAAGTTGAAGTGGAATATTAAAACTAAATTAATTTATGTATCTTGCTCTACTTGTTGGATAGTTGTATGTTCTGCTCGTATCAGTTTGAGGTAAACAAAAACCATTAACAAACCAGAAGATAATGTTTGCATCATTAAACAAGTAATTACCACTTATACACTTGTAATTAATGAGGTATAACGTAAAAACCGTAATAACAAAAGCCATCGACAATAAATGTAAGGATCATCACCCGAAGATTCTTGTTAGTGTTCTACGAGTTCATTTTCAATGGTCAACGGTTGAATGGATAATCAAATCTTATACATATATACAGCATCTTTTTTTTTATCCCTAATTTTTAAACAGATTCTCAACCATTGCATAAATTGAACATTTTGGTTTAAAATAATATTTCACGTATCAGTACGAGCGATTTATTAAAATATATTAACTGTTAGTTTTACACTAGCCCCCCAGTGGCACAGCGGTATGTCTGCGGACTTAAAACACTATAAGCAGGGTTTCGATACCCGTGGTGGGAAGAACACAGATAACCCATTGTGTAGCTTTGTGCAACCAAACAATTTTATACCAAGTTTAACAAAAGTGCAAATGTTTTTTAAGACCCTCGGTCACGAAAACTAACCCCCGTAGGCGTCGTGCCAAATTTTGAAATATTAAGTCCCAGAAGGTTGTATAAAAACTACTTGACTCTGCTATTTAGAATCTTTTTTCAGATTTGAAATCTATGAAGTATGAAAAAAGATACAGCTGTATGTAAATTTTGTTGTTCACGAGGACTAAGTTAATCTGTTTGCATATCTAAATCAATAAGTGAGGCACAAGTTACATCAATTTCTTCCTCAAATATGAACGTTCAGCTTCATCTACGCCTGTAGGAATTGTACTGTCACTATCAATCAATACCCTCATTTTAACTGGAGTTAAAGAAAAGAATGCCTTTATCTTGGAAAGGGTGACACGAAATATATCGCAATTTCCTAGAAGGACTGAAGTAATCAGAATCTGATTAGCTTTATCGGCGGACGCTTTCCGACTTTTGTTTCTTTTTCCCATTTCATATAAGTCAATTAACTTTTCACACACCCCCTGGACATTTCATCTTTCGTAATTCCTGGATATCATGCCCACTCTTCTGACAATGCTTCTGGACAAAGTGTAGCAGTTTCACCTCTTACACTGCTTATGTCCGCTTCAGGACAATTATAGTGGACGAGAGACAGTGCTTGGCTAATAGCTAGTGATTTAGCAGTAATATTAACTTGATCTTGTTCATTCAACTCAGAATTTGCACGTCGATAAGGTGTAAATAATGGTGCCTTGGGGGGTGTAAATGACAACCTCGTTTCGATATTCAATTAATTTGCTCCACACGCATTAAGCTTGGACGGTACAACAACTTCTGCCTTGAATATATTGGACGAGCAAATGATTTTAGCAGCATTAACCTTTCATTGAACCTCATGTGTGCTTCGGCTTCCGGATTTTGCTTTGAACTTTATCACTAATATTGGACCATTCAACAGATTTGCATCAAGTACTTTTCCGGTAGTGCCTGCGATCCCATCGCTAAAGGTTAAGGCCTTGTATATGTCCATTTACGTAGTTACGTCGTTTCCGTCTTCCACAAAGGCTTTGAACACCAAATTCATGAAAAGTGGGCATCCAGTCTCCCTCTACCAGTTTGAGCCTCCGTACAAATCCGCTTCAGGACAATTATAGTGGACGAGAGACAGCGCTTGGCTAATAGCTAGTGATTTACAAACACTCTATCCAGCGAAACCACAGCCATGGGTCCACGCTTGGAGAAATCAGCGTGGAAAGAAGACCCGACATGGAGAATGTGCCCATCAGTGGAAAACTGCATTACAGCATTGAGATGATATATACATATATATATATGGGATCAGGCCCTGTGAAGCAAAGCACGTAGCATTGTCACTTTGAAGAATCACTCTATGCATATCAAGACAATTTGTTCGAACATCCTGTAGCATCTCTTTCAGTACAGCCGCAACTGTACATTATCTTGTCCTGTGTATCCTTCCGCCACTAATCAACGAATTCGTACTGAAATCCAGTACGTCACACATCTATCTGATCCTCATTGAACCAAGCAATGACATACCCTTTTTACCAAAGTACTCCACTTGATCTTTCTTATACTTCATGTGTAACATATTCTGCTTATGGTCAAGCACAATAAGCATCGTTGATGAATCAATCTTCATTTCTTCTTTATTGATCGCATCAAATTGAACTTTTGTTCTAAGCCTATGAGCCATGTACCATAGTCTATTTTGTAGAATCGGGATGTATGCTAACATTGATTCTACTTCCTTTGTTGTATCAAGATCATCCACTAGTAATGAGGCAGCCTGAACCAAGATTGGCCTAACCGAAGTGTCGAAGAAATTGACGCATTTGCCATACTTAACGCAATAGCTGTGGTTGTGAACCTGATCACATAGTCCACCTAATGTATACGTACAGCAATGAGTCTGATCGTCAGACAATAAACTCAAATGCTTGTGTGTGTACTCATATGTCAGAAATAACATTTCTTTCCATCTCTGTAAGATTTTTTTCGACGCTTACTTGAATATTATTTACCGTGATTTCTTTGGGATACTTCGTGTTGCTTAATCTTGACTTCATGGACTCGAATAATGAACTGACAAATCTTAATTGAATATAGTAGGTTGACGAACCAGTTTTTGTTTCGCCTCTTTTTGTCAGCAACTTAACGATATCGCAAAATGTATGCACCCCAAGCTGTTCATGGTTATCAAAGGCTTTGTGAATGTCTTCAATACTCTGTACGCCAAGTTCATAAACTGGCATATCTGAAAACACGTGGTTGTCAATCCTTACGTAATTGCTGTTGCAATCCTTTGGCTGTCCACACGGAAAGTATAATTGTGTTTTGGCAAATCTGTTCCACACTCCAGAGAAGCAAACGTCTTTCTCAAGGATGAAAACTTCACTTTTCCCATTGAGTGCTTTTGAATTAGTATAAGCTGTTTTGTTGGTCTGGTAGGCTATTGAATTCTAGGCGAGCATCCTTATGCATGTATGTCGTTCGAGTGAATTTGCAAAAATGCTTTGAGCAACCACGGAAATGTTTCTGCACCCAACAAGTGATAGCTTGCACAAGGTTTTGGTTTCGTCGTATATTTCTCATTAGACTGTAGTTTGTCGATAAAATACATCTTCAATTCAAATTGATCGGTCGGATACAAAAGTTGGAGTAACTTATCAGTTATTTGTGTGCATATTTGAACAGCCCTCTGTCTTTGTGTAACACTTTGCAATAGGTAAACATTCCAAAGCTGTGCGATTGGTAATAATACCAAGGCATTAATATAGCGGTAATGGTTTTAGAGGCTTCAGCATTTTCATCTTCTCCAGAATCAATATCATACACCTTGCGTTCTTCTAATCTAATTCGATCTCTCAGGGCACTTGTCCTTCTCATCACTCTTTTTCTCCACTTTCAGTATCATTTTTTCACTTCCAATTAATATGATTTGCTTTATTAGAGCATGAATCCAAAGGTAAGTAGCATCTACAAACACCACAGGCGAAGCAGTCTCCTTTCTTTCTATGTTTATGTTCCTGGCAAGGCATTTTACAGATTTCACTTATGAGTATATATTTGCAATCAGAAGAAGAAGCTTTTTTAGATTGTATTATTGGGTTATGATTTCGTAGTCTGGCGCCTCCAATCCGTTTTTCTGCTCTGACGTTTTCTCCTAAATTTGGGTCGGTTTTACGCGATCGAGGGTCTTAAATAATCGACACATTACTTCAGCCGAATTGAATAATAATGGACATGACTTTCTTCTATCTCCGGAATATCAATATACTAATATGTTATCACACACACACACACACACACATATATATATATATATATATAATAACGAGTATTTTTACCTCCTACTTCAACTTCAAAGTCCGGTCAGGGGGCGTTATAATGTTTTGGTTAATCCGACTATTTGTTGGTAAAAGAGTAACTAAAGAGTTGGCGGTGGTGACTAGCTGCCTTCCCTCTAGTCTTTCACCGCTTAATTAGGGACAGCTAGCGCAGATAACCCTCCTCAAGCTTTGCGCGAAATTCAAACCAAACAAATACCCTTAAAAACAAAACAAAAAACATATGCACTTATTATGTATAAGTCCTCTAGATGGCGCCACAAGACAAATAATTAAAAATTAACAACATAGTTCACTCAGTACATACAATTTTAATAGATGGATTTGACGATGAATCTAGGCGATGGCAAAGAAAACGTGGTACAAGCATAAACGAATATCAACACAACAAAACTGTATATTACTTCAGAGGTTCATCGCACCTTGAAAACGTTCCATAATGTAATTGCATCAACAATGAGGTAACAAATTCTATTAACACTCTCAGCTGACACCTACAGCCAGGTGAAAATGGAAGCAAACTGTAGATCTGCTCATGTTCATTAAAAACTTTAAAATGTCAAACATATATTTTTGATTCTACATAAAGGCATGTTTAAACTAACAGCTCTTTATAAAAATATTTAATGTTAAATATCGCACATATAAACTCAATGTTTCACTGTGGGTTTTCAAAGATATCATTTAAACTCTGGAACAAAGAAAGCTTTTCGTACAAGCTATTAATAAGAGATTATTTGTATGTTGACGAGATTTATAAAACGTATCTGATCTCAGAATTATCCTGATCAAAATTTTATAAACGTTTTCATACAATTTCCAGTATATGTGAAGGTAGAATGACGAATTATAATTTTAAATTACTGTAATTGTACAAGGTTTTATTAACGCGTGTAAAATGTTTTAAGCACAATTTATACCTAAATCATTAGATTACATTCTGCTAACAATCTACCAAAAAGAAATCGCTAGAATTAATAATTTATTTATTGAAATCTAAATTTGTTAGCTTTATAGTTTAGTGATTGTTCATATTCACGTAGCTTCTTTTCCCCCAACGACTATCCTTGATGGCCAACATATATAAACATATTTGAAAACACGTCAATTTCTTTCAGATGATATAAACTTCATGAATACTCAGAAGTCTATTTGTTTGTACAAACATACCATGACAAGACGACAATATATTCACACATTTTTTATTAACTACCAGCGGAAAAAATCTAGTCTTCTGAGGCATCAAGACTTATAAAATTTCATGTAATACGTCTTAACTCTATTGACATTAATTTTTGGTTTATTACATGATAGCTCTAAATTTTCAAGGCATATTAATATATGCAAGAATTTAACATATAGGAAGAAAAATTTCATCACTTATATTTTCTACGTCTATTACACAAACACGTTAGTTATGTGTTACCAATTATACGGACGCACATTTGTTGCCTGCTTTTAATTCAAATAGACCATTATTTTCTTAGTTGTCTTCTATTATAAATAATATTTTAAATAGCGCTATAACTTTCCACAAACTATCCCTTCTGTTGATGGCTTGTGCTATTTATTTAGTGATGTGATTTATGGCAACTGCTCAGATATTTATACAGGAAAGGCTACTCATTCTTGGATATGGAACTCTCGTTTAATAAATAAACGTAACATCAAAAAGTCAGGAAGAATTACAAATATTTTACAGATTATTTACATTACTGTCCGTGTAAAACTGAACTACATTATCGAAACACTGAGTACTTCACCCACAACATTATGATGGAAGAGCTGCGTAACAATTTACAATAAAACCATAAAAAAAGGGCACGCATGTGATCTGTTTTGGAAACTTTAGTCAATTAGTGCAACACATTCCTTCTCTACTAATAATAGTCACTCACTTGGTTCACTGGTTGTATATAATTCATGACTGCCTACCTGTTTTCTGAAACGTGAACACTTCAAAATAAAATCTGATCTGTATGTGTGATTACATATACCCTGTTAAACGTAACACCTTACTGTATTCTTGTGCAACAGCGTAAATAGAAAACTATTTATTTTTAAGTATGAATTTTTCATAGTCTGATATAATTGTCGTTCTAAGAAACGTAGCTTAATGCTTGTAGTTTCTATTGCACTGGAAGAAGAGGCCCAACTTCAGATGGTGGGAGACGAGAGCCAGACACACACTGGTGGGCCTCTAGAGTAGCCTGGCGAATAGCCTCCCTGTAAGGACCCCTTTTCTTTTTATTGTAACGCGCCTTGAAGTCATCTATGAAGGGGGTCAATTGGTTACAGGGCATGAAGGACGAAGTGGGTGACCCAAACCAAGAAACGTGAGCTTGCTGACTTATAGTTACTCCGTTGTCTCTCTGTGATACTGTGAGAGCCAAAACTTTTCCAGGCCACCACGGAAAACCGTGAATTTTACCCCAAACAATGTCCCCTATCATCATTTCTCTGCCACTCTCTAGTACGCATTTACTTACGCTATGAGTACTAATCCTCATCATTAAGGGTTTAAGGTGGTCCATTTTACGAAAAGGGGAAGTTGCATGCTTTGGGAAATCCGGGACGTCCCCATTCTCACTTCCTGAACCAGACCATGTAGCATTTCCTCCAGCGCTGCCATTTGAATCTTCGTCAGGCGCCTCACAATATTTGGGGCTACATCGCATATAAGCCTTAGCATTTAGGCGTTTCAGGTTAATGGATAACTTCTGTCTCAAACACTGATTTTTAACATCTTCATAGTAAATACCCGGAGGTTCTGGCTCCGATTTTAAAATGTGACTTTGGTTATGGAACGACCGACTGGTCAGCTTTTTTCTAATACCATCTTCAATGGCACCATGATAATTCATAACACCATTTTCGTTAATATATTCATTCTCTTCACCTTTATCATTGGTGTGCAATAAGTCTTTGTGCCTTCGTTTTCTTTTTAATTTATGCTTATGATGATGCCCACTTCTGTGTTTGTGAAGATTGGAGTCACCATTATAAGTATTAGGACTTAAAGAGGAGAAATTTGCTTTACGTTGAGCTTCTTTTTTAGCTTTTTTCAGAGCTTTTCTTGCAGCCTTGGTACTAGCATCATCTTTTAGGGAAAGCATTTTGCGGTCAGGACTGTCCTTACTTGCCCAGCTACCTTCAGTATCACTTCCAGCTTCTGCAACTGGAGTGGAAGGCGGTCGAGCAGGAATTTTGAGCACCATATCTTTTCCTTGGGGATTAGCAAAAGAAATTTTTATGACAGGACTTGTTTTAGCTAGAGTTGATTTCAGTTTTATAGCAACATCACAATTCTCTACATTACTTGAGTTGCTTGGAGTACATATTTCGTCTTTACTGGCCATTATACCCTCAGCATCGATTTCTTCTACACGGCGATGTTTCTTCCCACCTCTGTGAATCTCAGGGTCTTCGGTGTTTTCTATGCCATCACCGGACTTTCTTTTACGCAAAATCATGCGCCCAGACAGGTCTGTGGAGGTAACAGCTTGGTACTGAAACTCGGAGGTCGAGATTGCGGGATCCTCGTTACGCCATGTTGGATTTTGATTTGTCTCTAGTGTATGATTACACTCACTGGATGATGTAGATGCTCTTGAAATGTTTAATTTTACGCTATCTACATTTTTCACCTGCCCCCCTTCGTTTTTAAGAACAGTTCTGTTTGACAGACGACCCTTTCCAGCATTACTAAATTCATTGTTATTGTGAGGATTGAAATTCACCACAGCCTTACCAATATTATATGTAGAAACACTGCTACGTTTATGAGTATTAGGGCTAGGTAAGACATTAGAACTACTTATTCCACTACTGGAGGTCACCACGCTAGATTTATTGGCTTCTGGCAACCGTCCCCTACCATTCTGTACATTTTCCGAATTTTCATTGCATATTGAGCGGCAGTGAGAACAAAGTACTTGACGAGGACGAAGTCTTCTCATGCGAACATGCTGGTCTCGTCCACTTCGTGCAAGCGGGTGCCGCGACTTAGATGAAGCAAGTCCTGTGTGCAAGTCTAACGAACCGCCATATTGTTGGAAATACGTGTGTCTCTGTCTTAAAGCGTGTAATTTGTCAGCCTGGTCTTCTGTTCCTTGAGCTTTCTCTTGCTGCTTTTCTGTGACTGAATCCCATACTTTCAAAGCAGGAACATCAAAAGGGCAGTTTCTGATAAAGAAAAAAAAAGAAGTAAATTATCCTATTTTAGAAAAACGTTAGTATACAAGTGCAGAGTACAGTAAAATCGATAAATACTTAGTACATTTTCCGTAACAGGTACATAAGAAATTGCATTTAAGGCACTTCTACAAAAGAAAAACTGCAGAATGCACCAAGTGTATTGTAAAAAAATGTGTAGCAATATCCATATCTCCTATAAGGATGAACATTATTCTATGAAAGGAACATTTGTTGAACAAGTTATATTTCATATAAGTGCTCATTTACACACTACACACACAATATATATAACCTAACATTAATCATGCTCACATTTCAGCTGAACATACAGATGAAGATACAAAAATGCAATCTTCCCTACCTAATCATGAATTCATACACAAAAATATGTTCCAGGAACATACATTAAAGTACATGCACCTGACATATACCTACTGAACAAGGAAGTTAACTGGTACATTGCATATAAAAGTATATTCTGCATCGTCCTTAATTTAATAAGTAGAAAGATGAAAAGTGATGAAAATTTGGTATTATTATACCAAAGAAAATATCACAATCTTATACTAAACAACAAATCAGCAAAAGATTGCAAACTGACTAGACATATATTAACACTTGCATGATAGCAGATATTGTCCCTCTAACACCTTATAATTGTATTTCAAATACCTCCCAAAGACAGAACTGCATGTAAACATAAACACTGGTGAAACCTATATTGGCTTTTCTTTGTTGAAAGTTTTTTCATGCTAAAATGTTTTTCAATAAAGTTGTCCAGTATGTTGGAGACAGACAACTAAATAAAGAGATTCTGCAACAGAAAGTATAATAACCCTTTCAAGTCACTGTACTGAGATATGCTGAAAAATTTTCAGCTAACAGCAAGTAAATTATGCTTGTAGTGTATGGATATATGCAGAATATGATTAAGGCAAAACCTTAAATTTTGAAGAAACACATTATTAAAATATTATGACTGAGCACTTAAGAAATTTAAGCCAAAATTAACCAGATATATTCACATTTAGTTTGTTTGTTTGTTTTTGAATTTTGCGCAAAGCTACACAAGGGCTATCTGCACTAGCCGTCCCTAATTTAGCAGTGTAAGACTAGAGGGAAGGCAGCTAGTCATCACCTACAACTCTTGGGCTACTCTTTTACCAACAAATAGTGAGATTGACCGTCATATTATAACGCCCCCACGGCTGAAAGGGCGAGCATGTTTGGTGGGATGGGGGATTCGAACCCGCAACCCTCAGATTATGAGTCGAGCACCCTAACCACCTGGCCATGCCGGGCCTCACATTTAGTACTGTCCCATTTAAAAGGCTTCTTGTATCTCCAATGTTCAGGCTAATAGATGTTTATGTAATAGAACAAGTTTAATAAAATATTAACTAACTAGCTGAATTACCCATCCTCTGGAAAGAAGATATGTAAATTCATGTTTAATGAAAAGCTATCTTAGGGCATGAAAAATTGCTTCCTTTATATGTAATTGTAAAAAAAAATGCCCATAAAAAATGCAAAACAAAATCTGCAAATTTGCATGTATCTCCAAATGGACCCAACAAACATTTATGCCAGATTTGGTAAACATCTATCTACAGGGGGCAAAGTAGTAGGAAAACACCCATCAAAACTGCAAAATGCAAAACTGAAAATTTGTATGTACCTCCGCAAGGACTTAATGAGCCTTCATACCAATTTTGGTGAAAGTCCATCCACACCCTGTGAAGTAGTTACATGGATACACAACAGACAGTACTATTATATTTATATAAATATCATTTTACCTTTTTAGAACTAGAAACTTTTTTTCAGAAAAAATCCAATAGAAAAGTGTAAATTCATTACCAAGGAATATATTTTTGTATTTTCATAATTTCAACTAAATTACATGATTGAGACTTAAATATCTACAGACATGTGATACACAGTTGTTAGTAATAAATGTGCAACTAAATTAGACTAAACTGTTTGAAACCCAGAAACATAACACAACCCCAAGATTAATGCAATTATACAACCACAGCATTTTTTGTATAATTTACATGACTGCATAATCAGTCTGAATTTCTGGACTTATAACTTTTGACTTAGTTTGTTTCTTGTTACTGGGTAAGTGGTGCCTGCTGACCAGTCTGATTAATGGCTGTCTAAAAACTTCTGAAGTTTAAAAGTGTATTTGTTCTTATTATTAAATGCAAAATAAGTGTTAAATTGCCATTGATGATGGATTGCATAAATCATATTCTTTTAAAAGTTATTGTTTTAACGTTTTTTTGTTGTTTTTTACTTTAGGTAAGGGTTGCATAATAAAAAAAAATTCCACATAATAAATGCATATTAATTATTTTTCCTATGTTAGTAAGAATTTCATGAAACATGGTTTCAAATTGTTGTCAACAAAATTTTAATTTTATTTTACTAACAAAACATGAGGGCCTGACATTATTATAGAGTTAATTATACATAAACACACTTTCAGATATCATGGTTTGTTCATTAAAAGCAAAAAGCTACAGAATGGGCTATCTGTACTCTACCCACCGTGGGTATTGAAACCCGATTTTTAGCATTAAAAGCCCCATTGACTTACTGGTGGGCCAGAAATCACGGGTACAAAAAATGTTTAGCTGGATTAGACAAATCAAAGACAATACACATTATCATTATACAATTAATTATGTACGCACATATTTTAGCTGCCATCCAAAAAAATGTAAAACTTTAAATGAGGTAAATAAAAACAATGTTATCATATGATGATTGTTGGTACTATTGCTGTTCTTCAGCATAGATACTGTTTTAATAATTTGGGGCCCAATTTGCAAAGTTGGAGTACCTATATGCATGTGGTAAACCAAAGATCTTAATAAGAAACAGTGAGTAACGAGTTCAGAAGGTTAGTAGTCTGTGTTCCCAAAAATTTTGGTAGTTCTGCAATCCTGAACTAACCCAAAACAGATGTATCCACATCTTTACGAGTTATCATAGCAAGCAACTGATAATAAACATGTTTCAGAAATTGCAACCCATAACTTGTTCAAAAAAGAAAAATTGGTGAAATATAAAGGTGTAATAAAGTTTAAAAATTATTTTGTCTACTCAGTTGTGGAGGTTGTTACAGTTGTTTGCTCTCCAAGCTATCTTTGCCATCACAACTTTGCTACCAATTTCACTGTGTACCATTACTATGAATAATTTGTTTTTATAAATATTCATACATAGTTCTCTACTTGTGTTTGGGGGGTGTAACATGGGATGGAAGTAAATGCATTTGCTGATTTAATGTGAAAGTGCCTTCACTATGATATAGAATGGCAGAGCTTAAATAAACACAAGGAAATTTTATTTGCAGAAAGAACCTGAAAAACCAGCTACAAACATTATCTAAACAACAAAAGTAAGATACAATCAAGACACTATTGTAGTTAGTACCTACTTCATCCTGGTACTTCTCATCTTTATGTTTTTATTTATCCACACCTTGGTTTAAGCCCATTAGTTCATACGTCAAAAGTAAAATTAATTATCAGTTTTATTTTGGCTGTGTGCACAACAATACATGAGCCAGAAGGTTTTCAAAATAAATTATACCAAATGGTTTTCAAGATGTGCTGTGAAAATCAATCAAAAGACATTATACATATCTACAGTATATGTAGATAATGTAAGATATGTAGATAAGATAAGATGTGCTGTGAAAATCAATCAAAAGACATTATACATATCTACAGTTTATGTAGTTATGTCAATCTTACCACCTTCTAAGATGTGCTGTGAAAATCAATCAAAAGACATTATACATATCTACAGTATATGTAGTTATGTAAATCTTACCACCTTCTAAGATGTGCTGTGAAAATCAATCAAAAGACATTATACATATCTACAGTTTATGTAGTTATGTCAATCTTACCACCTTCTAAGATGTGCCAACAGGATTTAAGTTCTACGGAGGCTTAGTTACAGATAAGAATCAAAATTTTTTATACAAGCCATTTGTGAGAGAGGCAAGACTGTTTACTCAAAGTTATCACTGTATATTCCATATATCACCATTTTTAGTAAATACACTGTAGCACATTATCATAATGTAACTTCATATCTTTTTGCAAAAAGTAGAGCACATTTATTAGCATACCAGGTTACATTACATATGTACTGTAAAACAGAATATTGTCTTTATTTTTTTCTGGGAATGAATATTTACAAGTTTGTGGTATGCAGGAATACCGTGCATTTTCTACCTTATAATTTTCATGTAGAATTTTCAATATTGTTCATTTATTCTCAGTCTTTGCATAACATGTGGCCAAGAAAGTCATGTTGATTTCATACCAGTTGCCTTTGTTCATAGTCATTCTATTGAGGTCACATTTATACTTCCTATAACAGGCATGGCTGTAACACTGCATGTTACGTAAGAATGTTGACAGTGGGTACCTTCCAATGGTAGGCCAGGTGATATCTTCATGGATGGTTACAGACTCCTCAATGTTGGAATGAGAAAGACAAGTCATGTGAGTACTGCTAGTTGCTATGGGTAAATCCTCTGCAGTATTACTGCTATGAACTTTCAAAGAAATGTAACAAACATGTCAAAATTGAAAAAGTGCCATCTTACTATACATCCAACTACTGTGAAAATAACTGTTAGTATTGGATGCCTTACGCCAGGAAATTAATTTAGGATTTCCTCTTAAGAATAACACTGGTTAATTATCCTGGGAATATACACAAGAAGGAAAATAAAGACCTTACTTTATGAAAAACTTTCAAAGGGACAACACTTATAGGTATTTAGCAGTCAAGGATTTAAGAGAGGCTGAAACTAATATCTTGAAGGGTAAAACTTCATCTTAGCAGTAACCAACTGTGCTTTTTACCAGCTGCAGCTACATTAAAAGTTTACAAAATGAGGTGAAATGCAAGTATAATTTTCAAAGAAACCCAAATATTGACAAGCTTGTTTTTTTCCCAAACACTGACATTGCTTAATTCGGTTTAAATAATTTTCATATTAGCTTTGACTACTAAAGATATACTAAAATACACTGCCAAAATGAGAAATAAAGTACAAGTTTATATTAAGTAAGAAAACTTTTCTTACAGGATTCTAACTATTTGGCAGTATCTATTGTGTTTTAAGTTTGTTACAGGAGATATGTCTGAAAACTTTCTTAATTACCTGGACACAGAAAGGCCCAAATCTAGGTTTTCAATTAATGGATGGAAAAAACAAATGAATATCCTTCCCATCATGTTTCTATTTATTTATTACTTAATGTCTCCACTGCTTAGAGCCAATCACAAGTAAGATATTTCTTTCATCCAAAACCACCAGAACTCCAAAATGTTTGTGTGTGTGTACTCTTTCATTGATATCCATGTGTATCTCATACTTCAATTTTTCTAATAATCCAACAGTCTTTACAAATATTTGCACTATTTTAACACTGAGATCCTTTATATGGTATATTGAGGTAAAACTGAATTAACTTTAAAGTAATGAGAAAGATCACTTAATAACAAGAGGTTCAACAAGATATTTATTATGAAGTAGTGCTGCAACTCTTAGTAACTGAATTTGTAAGAATGAAATAAAAAGACTGGACACAATGTAACAAAGAAATGAACAATCTTTATCATATCACACATCATACACAAACAATATGTGTATTTGTTTTTATACACACAAAATAGTTGCTTGTACTGAATCAGGCCAAGATCATCTACTACATTCCTTACATTACAGGTAACACAGGATATTCTGAGCAGGAATATGATGTTCATACACAAAGAAACTATGATAGACTATTACTCTAAGGCTGCCAAAATTAAAGAACTTTAATGAACCTTATGTAGAGAAGGAGTTGCTCCTCTTATTGGTTATAAACATATCCATCAACCACATAGAGATGATGATCAAAACAATCTTGAAAGCCAGAAAAGAGAGGGTAGGGGCTTCAATGGTAGGTTTGACAAATTTACTGATATTTAAGCACAACCTTGACAACAGGAAGTGCAAGTGTTTGAATCTTGCTTTTAATTATATATTTTTTGCATTTCTAATGTTAGAAGAGTCTGAAGTGGAGAAACTGGAGCTCTGATGTGCCAAGTGACATAAAAAATGAGAATTTGTTAAAGGTTTCTTTTTTGAAATTAAGAAGTTATACCTTGCATAATATAAAAATTTAATGTTAACATTTTGTTACACTTTAAGTAAGTATTACCAATACATACTTACCTTCCCTCACACAAAGCTATCTCAATCTTCTTTCTGCCCTTTAAGCATTGCTAAAAAATGATCATGCTCAGCACACCAGTCTATATATCCCACCAGTTTTGCACCACTATTGAACACGTACATGGCATATGACTACTCTCCACCAATAGTGTTGCACCACCTATATTGGTGCAGCTTGCTCCCTCTGCTATTCCTGCTCAATCCTCACTTTTTGAGAATTGGCAGGATCTAAAAGAATAACTGATAGTGTGGAGGAAGGGTGGGAAGTGCATAAGAAAATGTTAACCTCCTCTCACACAAAGCTAGAATCCTGTATTGCAAAGGTTGAGGGACCAGTATATTGAAACCAAGTAGAAAGCAGCCATCCAGAATGAACGCACGTGCTCCAAGATGAACTGAAGCACATATGGGGTACCGCACTACTTCTGTAACAGGTATACCCTTCACACTGAAAGAAGGAAATGAACCTGGTACAGGCAGAAAAAAAAGGATGTGCACAAGTGTAATTCATTTTGAGAGGTGCAATCCATAGTAAAAAACAACCTAACTTGGCTACTTATATACCCAACCTCAACCAGACAGACAAGGTTCCACAACTCGTCCTTGGCATTAGGAGGTTGAGTATCAATCAGGCAAAAACGAAACTAGACTAACATAAACAATATAACTAGGGCATGTGGACCATGTTACATATACACATGACCCCAACCATAAGTAAACAGAGTATCATATATCAAGTAACCGGAATTATGAAGAGGATGTTAGCATGTGGCTGAAACCAGACAAACTCTCAAAACCATCATAGGAGCAAAAAGTATAACAAACTGAACTTAGCATTATGGGGTCATGACATTGCTTCAACTGAACCATAAGAACAGGACAATATTTTTATCCGGAATTAAGAGCCAGAAATCTTAACTCACCCAACTGTAAATGCAAGGAAGTGACATCCTGTAATTGGAATTAAAAGGAGGATGCTCAACCATAGGAACAATGTACATTCATCCTGTTGCCAGTATTACAAGGCAGACAAAGCCCCCTAAAATCAACTATAGAAGTAGGGAAGAAACCACCTGTAACCAGAATTAAGGAGAAGGGGGCCTCTACTGCACACAACCATAGGAACATGGCAGTGTTATCACAAACCCAGTATTACAAAGAGGATCCCACATAGGCAGTCCTGCTCCAACCAACAACTGTCCAACTAGGAATAATCATCCAAGGGAAATGGAAGGAGGAGAACCAGCTTTGCCATCTTCTCACTGAGTGGATAAATGATAAGTTAAAAGACTACAACATGCTCAAGAGGAAGCCTCCATGGTCCACCACCCCAGGAACTGGGAGGTGGTAAGGACTCCCTTGCTACACTTGGAGAAAAAGGGGGGAGTAAATGTGGTAGGAAGTCTGGAGATACATCACACTGAAGAAAATGCAATGGGTGTCCATGATTCCCTATTTTGAAAAGCAGACCATCCCCGATTTATTCAATCAAGAGGTTGGTAGGGATGGGCAGAAATCCCCTTCTGCTTTATTCATGAAAGTCCATGAGTGATTGTCCACAATGGAGTGAAACTTATGAATATTGAGAAACATATGCATATACCACTGAGCATGCCACTAGTGGTCTTGCAGAATACCTCATCTCTACAGTGAACATTATAATGCAACCAGTAAATAGTGTGGGTTTGAAGCAAAGCATACCTGACCATGCAATACCTGCCACAGAGTGGGATTCCATTAACAGGGGTAAAAAAGAAGAAAAAAAGAGAGGATTTCTGGAGAAAAAAACAACAACAACAACATGAATGTCAAAGGAAGGAAGGACCAGTCTTAATTTAGGATGACAAAAGTGGAATGTTAGAGGATTTGGGTAACATTAATGCCATAAATATGTGATTGATGACATCTGGAAGCAAGGAGGAGAAGGAAACAGGACTTGAGAAAGAGATGGTATCTGGAACATGTCAACAAAGGTTTAAAAGGTTGATGGGAAAGGGCTTAAAGGACCATATTGAGATCCAAAATAAGCAAATCAAAGGAACATAGAGGACAAATGACACCAAAGGAGCATAGAGAAAAATGACAGGGGAAGACAAAGCCTTACAAAAACTTGGAGAAACAGAAGGTGTTAGACAAGGCCACCCAATAGACAGACACAGTCAAAGTGGGCAAGCCTTTGTCAAACAACCAGGTGAAGAATTGGGAAAGATGAGAAACAGAAGGGTAG
Source organism: Limulus polyphemus (assembly GCF_000517525.1). NCBI lineage: Eukaryota > Metazoa > Arthropoda > Merostomata > Xiphosura > Limulidae > Limulus > Limulus polyphemus. The sequence continues at coordinate 139,457 of NW_013666884.1, read as the reverse complement.
GAAAAACAGAAACCATGTCAAAAAGATCAAAGGTAAAAGGTGGACCATTGACTTTAGTAAATGGACACGGAAGAAGAAAAGAACAGGAAAGAAAAGATGCAACATGTGGAGTCAGTCCCTGGGTTGAGGCAATGGACCTGACAAAAACCATGCGTGAAGACAGAGGGTGATGACATCCAACTGAGAGAGAGAGGTAAGGGTAGGAGAGTCTGTACAAGTAATGGTTGGAGCAGTGAGAACTATGGTTGTGCCATCCACTACAGAGACACCAGGCAGGCTAGACATGGAGTGGTTTGGATTAGGGATAGAACTTTGGGGAGGAGTCGATTAAGAGGGTAAGCATAGATGTGACCCCTTCAATCTTGACTGAATATGTTCACTCCCAGAGTTAGTGGGTGTGGAACAGGAGACCAAAAGGGAGGAAGTTTGATGTTCCAGTGGGTGGTAAAAGCATCGATATGAGGTGTTCCCAGCTGAGAAGACCTGAGGATCAAGGGACCACTTGGAGAATCTAGTTGGGTTGAGATAAATGATCTGCAGCCAGATTCTGGGCACCAGGACCATGACAAGCTAAGACAACCATGTGGTGATTGTGGGCTCAGAAAAGAAGATACAAGGTCTAAATGCACAAAGACCTGGATTTGGTATACCCTGCTTGGTGATAGAAGTGACCAGTGTGGAGTTGTCAGAGTGTACTATAACCACCCTTCACTGCAGGAGAAGAAGGAGATGGGACAAAGCCTAACAAACCACCATAAGTTTGAAAATGTTGATATGGAGAAAGCAGAACCCCGCCAATAAAAGGGCGGTCCAAGGGATCTGAGTAAAAATTCCATTAATCGAGGAGTGTCCACTGAAAGGAATGCGTATGAGCTCAACCCATGGGAATGAGAGCTTCCAAGGAAGCCTACATCCCCAAAAGAGATAGAACCTGTCAAACTATGAGAGAATGTGAGGTTAGGGCCTTGTGGACTGCTTGCTCCATATCCCAAAGATGAAGAGGAGATGGCTGAACCCAACTGAGGTTGGAAATAAAAAAACTCCAGAATGAATAAGGTATTGAATGGGGGTAAGAATGGACTTCTCCACCTTTTTCAGGAATCCCATCCATGCTAATTTTTGTTGGAGCAGACAAGTGTGGTCTCTGGACTGTGAATGAGAAAAAGCAAGTAGAAGCCAGTTGTCCATGTAATGATGAGTGTAAAGACCCATTGGGTGAAGATGTTAGGCAAAAGTTTTTACCACCCGACATAACACATATAGACCCAAGATTAGTCCAAACAGTAGGGCCCTAAACTAGAACACTCAACTTCTAGCTACAAAGAACTGTCAACAAAGTGGGTACTGCGGGGACAAAACCCAAATTGTAGAGTATTAGGAGAAAAATTGGATTTTAGTATCAAGAACATAAGAAATGTAGCTGAAGCAAAGTTCAGTCCTATAAATTGGAAAGAAATTAAGATGTCAGTGATGTTGCAATGAAAAACATTAAGTCCTAAACTGACTAAAATCAGGATTATAAGGCACATAATTGACAATAGCAAAAAAACTTATTCAGGTAGAACAATAAATTAGATGTTACTAACAGGAATGATATGTAAAGTACAAGCTATCTAAACATACCTAGTTAATCAATAACACTGTAATATCAAACTGACAAACTACTGAAATATATCTAGTCTACAAAGTAATAATATTGGTGTACTTTGGTGACAGATTTTCTTGTAGGCAGATTTTGTTAAACAAGACTGATGTCTGTAGGTTTACTTTCTTCTTAGAATTCTTCTCAAGAAGTCGATAAGCCGTCTTAACGTTGTTAGAAAAAGAGAGTCCAAATTGTCTTCTCCTTGATTATATTCTCCCTCAGGCACATTGTCAGGTTGAAAAGAAGAAATTGCCAGCTGAAAATTTGAATCTAGCTTCCTGCAAATTAAAACCTGTATCTTTCCTGCAGATAAGATCAAACCCAATTCCTGGGAAGTCATACCAGTAGCAATGTTGACTGTAAAGGGAACTACCATAGGTGATATGATTTTGAATCAATAATTCATACGAAGTTCTCATATAACAAGAAATAATGCAAATAAAAAAAAATAATAATAATAAAATATATATATATACTGTTGAAACAATTGAATACAATCACAGTAAAACTGTTGAAAAACATTTGAAATGACAAATAAGCACAATCATAAATGGTAGCCGCATGCAAAAAAAACACACACGCCTAAACAAAACTGTGCAAATCGAGAAACTGAGGATTGAGCAGAAATAGGAGAGGGAGCTAATCATGCCAATATAGGTAGCTCAATACTATAGGACGAGGTAGTCAGATGCTATGTACACATACATTCAATAGTGGAGCATAATTGGTGAGGTATATAGAATGGTGCACTGAGTATGAAAATTTTTTCAGTTATTCTTACAGCACAGAAAGAAGATTGAGATAGCATTGTGTGAAAGGAGGTAAGAACATACCGGAATTATAAATATGTTTTCATGCCAACTTCATTGACATATATTGATAATGAAGATGTTAAATTAATGTTTTAATTTAACACTGTAGGAGGTCATGATTCACAATATGGTATGGCAAATACAATTTCAGGTTTTATCTCCAGAAATATTGAATACAAGACTAAAGAGGTTATAATTTCATTGTATAGGTTACTGGTAAGCTACATTTGGAGTATTGTGTCCAGTCTTGAGTTCCTTAGCTTAGAAAGAACATTGAATTATTGGAAAGGATTCAGAGGAGGGCTATTAGAATGGTGCCTGGGATAGAAGGGTTATCATATTAGGAGATATTAAGATTTCTGAAATTGTTTTCTGTTGAAAAAAGAAAAGTTAGAGTGGATCTGATTAAGGTATTTAAGTTTGTAAATGAAATTGATAGTGTTGATGCATCATTTTTTTTTCACATTCAATGGTGAGAACAATAGGACTAGGGCACACAAATATAAATTTTGGCAAGGAAGGAGTCATCTTCAGCTAAGACAGTTATATTTTTCTTACAGGATGGTTTGCCTCTGGAATGTATTGCCTTTGGATCTTTTGGAAGCAGTAAATTTTAGTGAGTTTAAGAAAAAGCTTAATAACTATATGAATGATAAGGGCCGGCTTGAAGATTTTTATTATAATATTTTTAAGTCTATTTATTTGATAGTTTTAGTTTAGTTTTGAGAATGGGACAGCCAAAATGGACCAATTGTTATCCCTAAACATTATGTTATGTTACGTTATGATCCATGCAAAATAAATGTTATAGCAACAGAATTAACACAGACCAAATACAAGCAAACAAAGAAAACCTTTAACAATAATAATTAACACATCAAATTCTTTAACATCAATAACAAGAAAAACCCTTTTATTAATAAAAGAAAACTAAATATTCACATATAACCCTTCATAACTTAAATTCAAAAGAAAACTCAAAACTGCAACCAATATACAATCCCAGAAAATAAACCCTTCAAAATTACAGAAAAGAAATAACATAAAATAACCCTTTAAAAAATAAGATACAAATATATTAAAAGAAAAAAAAACCTTTACAAAATGCAGAAACAAACGAGTAAACAAAACACGTATAGTAAGAGCAACAAACATTAAATAAATCATCATACATAAAAGAAAATAAAACATAGTTAAATTCACCCTAAAGGACATACCATTACAAACTATACAAAAAAATACATCTAAATTATTTATAATATACATACAAAACATTGTAAAATACCCTCTCAAAATGACTACAAAACTTCAGTTACAAAATAAAACCCTATAACAGTAAAACAATACAAGCATAAGATATAACCTTTTAACATAGAACTACAACTAAAAAATCTTTAATAATAATAATCAATACATAATTACATTTGACAATAATACATAAACACAAATAAAGGAAAATGCAGAGGTACTTATAGCAACTGTATACATCACTTTTTAACAAATGTGAAGAATACCAAGAACAAATAAACATACAAAATAAAGAAATGGCAGTGATGAGGTTTGAGTCTCTTCAACCTTATTTTAGTCCAAACAGCAGAAGCTATAACATAGCTGTAGATGTCCAACTATTTGCAATTTTGTCCCTGATTATCTCTTTGGACTTAGCCAAGGCTCATCCAACATGAACCAGATTTGTGCATAGCTGACAAACCTCTTCTTCTAACCCTATCAGGACTATGGTGATGGTGGATGGGATCACTGGAAGGTTGACACTTGGCTGCTCATCCAATGATGGTACTAGGGCCCCATGTTTCACCACAACAGTGGTCTGGTAATCCCTGCAATGGTTTTGGTGAACCATCAAAGTGGAAACCACTTCATTAATCCTGAATGTCCTTTCCACCATCAGTGATGATGGTGTTGCAGGCAATGTAGTTTTCACAGCTATGCTATAGAGTTTCTTTAGTTTTTGAGGGTGGTGCCAGCAAGCCTCACCAGATGTCTTGTCCCTGCCTTCCCAGTATTCAATGCTGTGAAGGCATTTAATTTTGGGATGTATTAGTCCCATCAAAGTGGGCACACATCTGATATCTTTATTGAGAAGTAATTAGAGAGCCTCCATGGTGACCTCATAAATGACTCCCAATGCCATGAAAAGCACCTGGACTCCTTCACTGCCAATAGTGCTGCAGTTAGCAGCAGTGGCTGAGCTACTTGTAGGTTCAGCCCATATGGAATATAGGTGGTTCTCTGTGGTATTATTTTCACATCTGTAGTGATCACTCTTTCCAACAAGGGCTTGTATCTTTTGGATGGGTTCATGTCTGATTGGCTCCAGAAGACTCAGAATCAGTCCAACAACCAACATGGTAAAACCTCAAATGTCAGATGCATTGCCCAGCAATGCATCTTCATCAATAGGCTCTATTGGATTGAAGGTCAGGTTGGTTCCAGGAGTCTTCAAGTCAATAGGGAAGCATCAGAAGAACTTTGAGGTCTCAGCAAACAGGAAAATAGCACTTTTGTTATACAAAAAAATGGGAAAGCCAAGATGGTCAAGAAATCAGTCTTAAGTAGTAAAAGTCCAGATTGAAAAAGGAGATTGTAAGCACCCAGTTATAACCATTAGTGTTTTCTAAAAATTATCTTTAGAGAGAGTAATTTATAGATTACTTTGGTCAAACAATATTTCTATAGGCTTCACATGTACTCAATTCTATTTGCTCATAGAAGATATATCTGTACTGTAGCCTGTACTGAAACAATGTTAAGAAAATACTAATAAAATTGTGTTTTTACTAAATATTTCATTCTGCACGATTGAAAATATTCCATCATAACAATATAAAATACAGGGTGCACAAAGATTACATTTATTATGATATCTATGCTAGCATCTGTAAATTTCATTTACTACCAATCAATTCACCCATTCATAAATATTTCAGTTTGATTCAATTTAAATATTTTACACTACTCTTACCAAAAAACAACAGATAATACCATGTTTTTCTCAGACATAGTGCGAGTCTCTCTGCTACTCTTATCCTTCCATGAAAAATCACCTACCTGCCAAATATTTCAAAGTCTAGTATTAATGAAATAACAGGTATGCTGTACCTTCATATAACATCTCACATGTCAGAAAACACAATTAACTTAATATTACAAATTCTTATATACAGATCAAATTTTTTTCCCATTCATATGATGGTTAATGGTTGTTCTTTGTCAATCAATCCATTCATATACACACACCTAAAAACCTCGCATATCTATATTCATACAAGTATATTACAACACTAGCTGGAGTACCTGTCCCCTGGACAGAAGTTATGTAAACTTATGATTAATGAAAGGTTATCTTAGGACATGAAAAGTTGCTTCCCTTATATATGATTGTAAAAGCTCAAAAACACCCATAAAAATTACAAAACACAAAATTTGAAACTGAAGTTTGTATGTATCTCCAATTGGGCCCAAGAAACCTTCATGCCAAACTTGGTGAAAATCCATAACAGGGGGTGAAGTAGTGGTAAAAACACAAAAATGCCCATAAAAACCACAAAATGAAAATTTATATGCATCTTCCCATTAACCCAATGAGCCTCCACATCAAATTGGGTGAGGATCCATCATAAGAGGGTGAAGTAGTGGTAGAAAACACAAAACTCAAAATTTGTTTGTACCCCTGCATGGACCTAATGAACCTCCATACAAATTTGGGGGAAGATCCATCCACACCCTGCAAAGTAGTTACATGAACAAACAAGATAGTACTATTATATTTATACAGATTCTTATATCTTCAATACATGTTGTCATACACACACACACATTAGACTTAACAGACTGCATGCCTATAGGTATACAAATGACTTTGGTAACCTTCTTGGGTTACATCACAGTTAATACATTTTGAAAGGCATGATAGAGTATTTTACTGCCCTGTAAGTGCTGTTGAACTCAAAATTTTTCTTTTCTGGCATCATAAAATAAATAATCACTTAGAAAATCCAACTAAACTTCTTATAAGTCAGGATTAATATTTGTGGTTTTACTATAGTATATATATCAATATACATTCAAACAAAATATAACTCCCTCGCTGCATGTGGAGAAATTAAATGCCCTTCCAGCAGGGGCCTATTATGAGATTTAGCTTTTTTACTTTAGTGTTTAGTCACAGTTATAATAGGTCCGGTAAAAAAATTTGGCCAAAGGCCAGTCTCAAGCTGACCCTTAATCTGCCCCTGCCTTCAAGTGCATGGGGAAAAATCAGTGAGGACTGTGCAGTATGTTCCCTAGAGTTTTCACTACTCAACAAGTTTGTGTTAGTTATTCTCTAAATACATTTGAAATTTTGTCTCAGAAAATCACACATTAGCTTGGATGAGTTTTCCAACTTTTAGCCATTATTCACTTGTGCAAACAGTTGATGGTCTAGATATTATATCTACTAATGCAAGCTGTCCTATGTTAACAGAGTAGCTATCATCTGATATTCTTTGAATATCTCTTATAGTTCAGTAGCTCAGAAAGTAAGGATTTCACATCCCGTTCCTCTTGCAATGAACAAACCATCCTAACTTCAGATAATTGAGTGATAATCATGAAGTACAGTGCATACACTATATAATCAATAGTTGAAAAAGCAAGGATTGCAACATCCTTTCTGATGAGTTTTGAAACTCTAAGCTATTATCTTCAGTTATGCAACCTATTGATTTACTCGGTATTAAATCTACTGGTACAAGCCATCATGACACTCAAGTAGAAATCACACAATGTAGTGCATGCCCTGTATAGTGAACATAAGTTGATAGCTTTGATAGCAAAGATCATCACCTGCTTTATGTAATTGACTTTTTCAACCAAATGACTACCATAGCTGCTGGTTGATTGAGAGGTAATCATACAATGTAGTGCACACATTGTACCTTACAAAAGCACAAGACAGCTTGACATCAACAAGTTTACCAAGCATACACTTAACAGTTTATATTACCCACTCAATCAAACCATCACACTGGGAGTGATAAAACAAAGTGTGCATCACTCACTTCACACAACTAAGAGCACACTTATATGTTAAAGTTAGATCCCTGATTGCTGTGGAATCTCTTGAAAAGCTCCAAACCAAGCAACCTAGTGCTTCAACAATTTATCAGCCCTAGCCCACTTTGGGAAGTAGTCAATGACTACAATTATATACAAGTTATCTCATTCCATACCAGTGATACCCAGGGGCTATTCTATATAGGTGAAAACCAACAATTCTATGCTGGAGTTTACCTTATTTACGCTAACTTTTTTTTTGGATACCACAAACCATAGTGTTGACACCAGCACTGAACATCTTGATTGGAATGGAGTCAAATGTTAGAACAAGTGCAGGTGACACCTTGCTCTGAAAAGTCTGGAGAATCTTGTGCCTCAGAGTTCTAGGGACCATTAGCTACAACAAAGGTTGAGAACCACATCTCAACATAGTCCACTTATTTTACCTTTCAGTGCCATTAGTCTCACCTACTGGTCAGATAGCTTCTATTGGCAGATGTCATCTACCAATGGTACCTGTAGTTTCTCTCTAATGTTCTTGGGCTGCTTAGACCAGAGTTGGGGTTGGGTTACTCTGGCTGGTAAAAAGTCTGGAAGTCCTAAACATATTGCTCCACCCAGTCTGGTATTCAAAAGACTAAATCTTGGTGTTTGTCTTAATACATACTTTTCAATCTTCACAAATATTGTTTAATTTATCTACTTCCTAAATTTACATAGGTGTCTCAAAAGGTCTATATCCAAAATGTTTTACCTAATCTTTGATCATTGTTTCTTACCTTACTTTTCTGTTTTGATAGATAAGTGTAATTTCCATCATTTGCTCTACACCCAAGTGGGTCTGCTTATATTTCGATTCTAGCTTTTCCCTTCTTTCATCAATTACATATGCTATTACTTTCAACTCAGTAATCTATATCTTAGCCACATGTAGTGATCATAGTCTGTGTCTTATTCTTTTCTGTTGCTAATACTTGTTCATTTTATTATTTCTCTCTCTTCCACTAATAATTTTTCTTTCAATTCATTTAGCCTACTTACCGATATGTTTTTTATAAGTTTCATGTAATAGACCTTTACCCTTAGACAAAGTATAGTATTCAATTGTTAATTTTCTATTTTATGAAGCATTTATAGCAAAACTTTATAGAAAATCAACACCATATTACTATATTACAAACTTGTACCAACTTCAAACCTAATGTGCACAAAGATACAACCATTGAAAAGTTGAGTGTCTATTTTTGTGAGTGCTTTGTTTTATCATCTAAACAAGTAACCAAAAGCACTGTTCTTTATAGATCTGAAGTGTCATTCATCTTACCACTATCCACAAATGTGAACAGTTCTCAGACAGTTTTCATCTTGTCAGAAGTTTATGTCAACTACTGGCCCTTCTCACCACTGCCTATAGATATACATATATATATAGGTGTGGATATTTTTTATTCAGAATTTTCACAGATTACTGACCTGGAACAAATTTATTGTGAGCATGTGATCGATACTTTAGTTCTACCTACACTTACATATAAGCTTGTGAAACCAATCTACCTCACTTACATACAATTGTGTACATATATGTATATCTAATACATTGTTATCAAACTGTACTGACTTGGCTGTATTGTTTTGCTTAGGATCTGATTATTTTCATTACTGTCTACATACATTATGTGTATCTATCAGAACTTCTGCTGATGAAAAATATATATAAAAAGTCTATACACCAAGAAAAATTAAACAGTAATCATATTATTTTCATGAATAATCACATTTTGTACTTTTTGGTCTAAGATATCCTAAAAGTTATATTCTACACAGTGTACACAAAGTCTGGAACCATAGGTGATTTGCAGCTTTTCTTAATTTCAGATATGTGACTGATTATGGTGTTGTCAAAGCATGAAGAGGCCAAGTTAAACCTGCTGTGTGGCAGAGAATGTTGCTGTCAAATTTAATGCACATGTGTAGAAAGCGAAGATAAGGACATTTGAAACTATGAATTTGCAATGGATGTTGGATCATTGAAAATAACACAAATATGCTTTGCAGTATTCAAAGAGAATAGAAATACCATCTCCAAACTTGTTTTGAATTTCAAAAGCTGCATGTATAACACATTCTGTAAAATTTGATGAAGTGCCTATGGTTCCAGACTTTTTGGACACCCTGTATACAGATGGATTATACAGTGCTGCCTTTTGATTTTTATAATTGTAAATGCATAAGTGAAGTCATGCCAGTACTTAGAGTACTACTACTACACTGACTAATGTCCAAGTCTCAGGTGAAAATAAATGACTAGTTGAACATAACCTATTATCAAATTCAACTAACTGCCCAGCTATAGTTTTGTATTTCTGCAACTATATGTTACACCTATATAGTAATTCTCAGTTGAATCCACTTTAACATATTTACATGCACTTGATTTTTGACCTCATTCACAGTTTTAGATTAAATAATCTAAACAAGGGGGCTTGTACACTCAAAGAATCTCTCTCTCTGTGTATGCATATATATGTACACACACATTACATTCAATCTCAGGATTCCGTGATTTTCCTAGAATAAAAAAATTAACATTTTGCAACCTGAGCATGACAAAATTAAGAAAGACAAACTGAAATGTCATTTCAGTGTTTTTGCAAATTAAATTAAATAACAAATAAGCAAAGAACAAAACAAAAAAAAATGAAACAGCTTCTTCAGTGTTTGTGCAAAACAATTGATTCAAACAAATTACAAGATCTAAAATACCCAATAGGCAAAGAATGAAACATAAAAAAACAAACAGCCTGCTTCAGTCCATATAAAGAAATATAATAAAATTGGAAATTGTGCTTGGAGCTACTGCATCTCCTGAACTGAGTTTGAAAGTGCTACTAAATGAATTTTCCATTTTTAAAGACGTTTAGCCTTTATGTCTGTATTACCCCCAATTGAACATTATTCACCTTCAGAAAGTTTAAGCTTTCTCATGTGACAGAGAAACATGCTAAACTGAGTACCAGTGACAACATGGCACTTATATCAACTTTGTCCATACCACTGAGGCCTAAAACTTTTAGTTTTAGAAATATCTTGAGTTATCAGGAGAATAATATCAAATAAAACAACATAAGAGCTTTTTCTTTCAAATACTAACAAATCTGACTTGTATGAAAAGAAACTGATTAATTGGTTACATTCAGTTGTTTGATGCAAACCTTTTTTTTTTCTAAGCATAAAATATATATATTTTTAAATTCACAATGATAAGTCTGATCATAGATTTAAATATACATTCTTTGTTCTTTGAATGGCTTAAAGGCAACTGTTGTATTCTTGACCTCATTTTCCAGAGTTTCAATGTGACTTTGTAACTCTGAAGCCTGACTTTATAATGAATCTGTTCTAAGGACAACTTAGTCATGCCATTGATTTAACAGTTGTTAATAAAGAAATAACTTCTGGTATCAGAAAGGTAAGCAAGGAGGGTATGAAAGTAAAAAGTTTAGTGTTTATCATTTAAAAGGAACTCTCACAGACACAACTACATATCACACTACTATCACCTGGAACATACTAACGATTGTGGTATAACAATGATTAGAATGGCATCAATAACTATGAGCAATGCAACCACATGGGGCACTATTATTATTAACAATAGATATCTCAAGTTCTCAAATTACTACATATATTGCTATCAGTATTCTTGTTAAACAGTTTATATTTCATTAAAAAAAAACTATCCATTAAGCTTCCCACATATCAATAGTGCTTGAATTTGTAATAAAAATTAATGAATTTTGTATTTATATTATGCTAAAACTGAAAATTAAATTGTGGTACTACTGTCCATGTTTACACAGTGGTGAAGGCTGAAAGATTGACAACCACAAAATGTTTTCTCTTACAACATTTTAATCATGTCTTTGAGTATTCAGATTTTTTTGTGCTGTAGCTGCATTTGTTTATCATTCGTTATACTCTTATACGTTTTATTGTAATATGCATACTCTTTACCAATGTTTAATTTATATAAAAAAAAATGCACTTATAAATTAGAACTGGTAATTATACAGTTTTTACAATCAATAAAGTCTGTAAAAATAAGCTGGCAATTGTATCCCAATATATCAGATAAATGCAAAACCTGTAATTCTATGAACCAGTCAAGATCAGTTCTCTATCATGTCACTATGACGTCAGAAGTATGTCTATTACTCATTTGATAAATATAATAAAGAAATTTTAAATTTTATAAAAGCAAGTAGGGATTGATATATATGTAACCATGCTAGCTATAGTAATATAGTTTTAATGATACAAAAAGTATTGAAACAAGAAAGTGAAATCTACAAAAACTGAGTAACTTAAAATTCAAAATTTGTTTATGTAACTCAGGTTTTGTAGTTTTTGACTTTCTTGCTTCAATACTTTTTTTAGCATTAGAGCTTTACATATTACTAAAGCTAAGTAAGTTACGTATATATTGATCCCCACTTGTCTTTGTAAAAAAATTTTTTT